>NC_007089.4:2475347-2487847 GCF_000004695.1 Dictyostelium discoideum AX4 | reverse complement strand
TGATTTATTTATGTGATACACTTAAAAAAGGTAATATATTAAATATATTGTTTTTTTTTTTTTTTTATATTAAATAATTTATTAATATTTTTATTTTATAATTTTATAATTTTAAAATTTTATAATTTATAATTTTGAATAGAAACAGATATTCCAGATCAACTTAAAACATTTATAAAAGAAAATGATATTAAAGTTATAGAGAAAGATATATCATTAAATTATAATAATTTTTCATATGAACAAGTTTTAAAAACATTATTACCAAAAGATGTTGGTATTCCATTCTCATTTGAAAGAATTGGTCATATTATACATGTAAATTTAAAAGATGAACAATTACCATTCAAATATATTATAGGTCAAGCAATTCTTGATAAAAATATACAAGTTAAAACTGTTTTAAACAAAGTTGGTGAAATTGATACAGTTTTTAGAACTTTTAAAATTGAAATTTTAGCTGGTGAACCAGATTTAGTTGCAGAAATTGTAAAATATATATATATAATTATTTTTATTATTATTATTTTTTTTTTTTAATCTAATTTATTTTTATTATTATTTTATTATTATTATTTAATTTATTTACAATAGAAAGAAAATGAATGTATATTTAGATTTAATTTTGAAGAAGTTTATTGGAATAGTAGATTACAATATGAACATATGGAATTAGTTAATACATTTAAAAAAGAGGATATTATTTGTGATATGTTTGCAGGTGTTGGACCATTTGCATTACCAGCAGCAAAAATTAAAAAATGTAAAGTCTATGCAAATGATTTAAATCCAAGTAGTGTTAAATACATGAAAGAGAATGCAAAAACCAATCGTTTGGAATCAAAAGTTGAAATTTCAAATTTGGATGCACGTGATTTCGTTAAATCTTTAGTAGAGAAATCAATACCATTCACTCATGTAGTTATGAATTTACCTTCTACCTCTATAGAGTTTTTAGATGTTTTTAGAGATATATTTTTAAATTCAACCATTCCACCACCAATTCCACCACCAATTATTAATTGTTATACCTTTACAAAACTTGATGAATCTTCAGATTTAATTAAAGATACCATAAAAAATGTTGAAAATGTTATTGGTGCAAAAGTTCCTTCTGATTATGTCTGTTATGAAGTTAGAGATGTTGCACCAAAAAAATCAATGATGCGTATTACTTTTAGAATGCCAACTATTTTACCATATGTTGGTTCTTTGACAACAGCATCAACAACAACAACACCAACAACATCAAATACTAATACTTCAACAACAACATCAACAACATCAACATCAACAACAACAACAGAATCAACTAATACCAATAATTCAGCAAATAATGTGGAGGATAAAAATAATAAAAAAAGAAATTCAACTGAAGATTCAAATGAAACTAATGAAACTGATTCAATAGATACAAATAAAAAATTAAAAAATTAAAAAATTAAATTTATAATTAATAATTAATAATTTAAAAAAAAAAAAAAAAAAAAAAAATCAAGATTTATTATTATTATAATAATAATAATAAACAAATTATTAATTTCACTTGTAAATTATATATGTTTTTTTTTTCATGCCAAAATAAAAAAAAAAAAAAAAAAAAAAAAAGTAATTTATTTGGTATAATTTGTTATTAAACACCTACTTTCATTATTGTTATTATCAATTTTTTTTTTTTTTTTTTTTTTTTTTTTTTTTTTTTTTTTATTTAAAAATTTAAAAAAAAAAAAAAAAAAAAAAAAAAGAAAAAAAAAAAAAAAAACTTATAAAATCAAAGTAGTATAATTATATGAATGTTATATAACTGTTACCTTATATTGAGTTACATTCAATCGAAAATAACAATAATTATTTAAATTTAATTCATATTTTATTTATTTTTATTTTTTTTTTAATTTTTTTTTTTTTTTTTATTTAATTCTAGGTATGATTATTGTAATAAAATTCCTATTGTAATGATAAATTATTATAAAAACAAAGTGACATAAAATTATTATTTTATTATCAGTAGAGAGAATGTGAAATGCAAGTAGTAGTAGAATATGTGGGAAAGAGTGGGTTTGAGTCAGATAATTAATGTGCAACATATATTGTCATTGATCATAATTTTGAGATTTATAAATTTATATTGAAAAAATATACAAATTAACCCCCACAATAACACACTATTACAACAACCCCACACCCCAAAAATGGTGTTGAATATTAATCAAAATACACCATCTTAACTGTCTTTAAAAAAAAAAGAAAAAAAATAGAAAAAAAAAAAAAAAACTAAATCGTATTACTATGTCAATTTTGTATATCTAAAATTTTTTTTCAAACTATCAAATTGTACAATATGTGTGTGTTTATATGTTAGTGTGTTAAAATTTTGAAAGAATGTGTTTATTATTAGTATGTATGGTGGGAAAAAATAAATTATTAATGTTGTAAGTGTGTGAGTGGTTGTGTTTTTTTTTATTATTATTATTATTATTATTATTATTATTATTATTATTATTATTATTATTATTATTATTATTATTATTATTATTTATTTTAATTTTAATTTTTGATTATTTATTTTCAAAAAAAAAGTACGCACTCAAAAATATACATATACAAAGAATGTTTTTATAATTAAATTTATTTTAATTTTATTTTTTTTTTTTTTATTATTTTTTTTTTTTTTTAATATTGTTATTATATATCTATAGTTTGTTGGTATTTAATTTTTTGAAAAAAAACATATCATTTTTTACTTATTACACATACAAAAGTAAAAATTAAACAATATCCAATTATTTATTATTATTATTATTATTTTAAATTATTTTATTTTTATTTTCATTATTAATATATTTTGTGATGTAACAAAATTGTTTGAAAAAAAAAAAAATAAAAAAATAAAAAAAAAAAAATTAAAATAAATTATAAATAAATACGATTGTGTAATTTTTTTATTTGTTTTTTTATTTTAAAAAGTTAATTCATACATAAAATAACAACAACTAATAAACTTTTATAAATTAAATTGGTTAGTATTGATTATATATTGGTTTATAAAATTATATAATAATAATTATAAATATTTTTTTTTTTTTTTTTTTTTTTTTTTTTTTATTATTTATTTATATTTTATTTTATTTATTTATTTATTTCTTTTTTTGTTGAAAATATATTTTGTAAAAAATATATATTATTTTTAATAGTGTATCTAAAAATAACATTATTTCAAGGCAATACTTGGTAATGTTTTATAACTTAATCTTGATATTTTTTTTTTTTTTTTTTTTTTTTTTTTAAAAAAATAATTATTAATTTTTATTTGTCTAATTAAAAAACCCAACTTTTAATACATTAACAAAATAACAATAAATAATAATAAATAAATATAATAAAGCCTATCTTTGACATTTTTTTTAACCAAAACCTTTTCAAATTTAATCAACTATTGGTTTTTTATCCTTTTTAATTTATTTTTTTATTTAATCATTTAATTTTTTTTTTTTTTTTTTTTTTTGATAACATTACATTTTTTATAAAAAAATATAATCATTTCATTTTAAAGGTTATGGCAATATAATATTTTAAAGACATCATTTTATGATTGTCAGTGTGTGCAATCTATTAAGAATTTAAAAAAAAAAAAATAATAATCAAAAAAAAAAAAAAAATCAAAAAAAAAAAAAAAAAAATCATACCTATTTATGTTGAGTGTTTGTGTTGGTGTGGTAAGTCTTTAAAAAATATATATTTATATAACCTTTGCAAAAAATCATTTATTGAATATTTTTTTTTTGTGTGTCAAAAAAAATTAAAAAATTAAAAAAAATAGATAAAAATAAAAATAATAATACATATAAAAAAAAAAAAAAAAAAAAAAAAAAAAAAAAAAGGGGTTAAAAAAAGAAAGAAAAAAGGGGGTTTAAACTTTTTGGTTGTTGGAATCAAATTTTTGGATAATTTTGGAATTTTTTTTTTTTTTTAATATTTATAATTATAATAATAACAATCTTCATCCCTTCATATTAATATATCTCATTTAACGTTTATTAAATTTTTTTAATATAGTAAATAGTAAAAACTTAATACTAAATTTAATATTAAAATTTAAATAAAACTAAATCATTTAAAAATATAAAAATAATTTTTAATTATATCAAGAATCAAAAATATCCAAATTTTAAAAAAAAAAAAAAAAAATAATAGTTTTAAATAATAAAAATAATAGTTGTTTTAGTTTATTTATTAATATACTTTTAAGAAATGAATAAATATGAAGTAGTTAAATTAATTGGTGTTGGTGGTGAAGCTAAGGCTCTTTTGGTTAAAAGAATAAATTCAGATAAATTATATGTTATGAAACAAAGAATGTTCTTTTTATTAGAAGAAGCAAATGAAGGACTATGCGAGGTAAATAAAATTTTAAAAAAATATTTATTTTTATTTTTTTTATTTTTCTTTTTTTTATTTAGAAATTTATTAATAAATATAATTTTTCTTTTCATTTTTAAATATTATTTTCTTTATTTTTATTTTTTTTATTTTATTTTTTTTTTATTATTTATAGGCTATGTCATTGGCAAAAATTCAATCACCTTATATAGTTAGATTTGAAGAAGTATTCTTAGATAATAATAGCAATATGTTTAGTTTATGTATTGTTATGGAATATTGTGAAGGAGGTGACCTAATGGATAACCTTTTCAAAAGAATTTCTGATTCATTTTTAAAAAATAGTGGTTTAAATAATAACCAAAATAATAATAATAATAATAATAATAATTTAAATAGTATTGTTAATAATAATATTTTGAATAATAATAAAAATTCAAAACAAAGTACAACAAATACTAATTCTTCAGGTTCTAACAGTAGTATTGCAAGCAATACTACTAATAATAATAATAACAATAACAATATTAATAATAATAATAATTTAAAAGCATATGAAAACTTTTTTTCAAAATATGTACCAAGTGAAACATTAAAAGGAGTAAACCAATTAGTTGAACCAAATTGTAATAAAGATAATAATAAACCAATTGAAATTACCACAACTGACTCACCAAGAATAATAATAAATGATAATGAATCCACCAATAATTTAAATAGTCAATCTGATCAAATATTACAATTTTCAATATCATCTGAATCTTCTAGTTTCTCAAATAATGATTTAATCAATAGTCCAAATTCAAATGATAGTAATTTACATCAATCATCATCAAACTCGTCCATATGTGGTGATTATTCGTCACCACCTAATCTTGAAAAAATATCAAGTCCTGGTACAAGTACACCATATCAAAAAGGTTCAAATGGTAATACTGTAAATATTCGTTGTTCGGATATAGTTGTTGAAGCGGTTTCTCCAATTAAAACTGAGAGTATAGGTTGCCAAATTAGAAGTACAACCTCACCATGTACATCAGGTCCAACCTCACCACAAATGATTCCTTTAAATATTGTCGAGCAACCACCACAATCCACTTCCACTTCAAAGACCGATAGCTCACCAACTGGCGCTGATGTTAAAAAAACAAAAATGACATGGTGGAAAACATATAAAAGTTCGAAAAAAGATAAAAAACAAACAATCTGTTCAAATGCATGCGAATCATTTTCAAACTCAACTTTCTTTAATGACCCATCTTCACACTCACAACCTCAGCATCAACAACTACATTCATCACCACAACAACTACCACAATCACCAAGGCTTAAACCTAACATAGAATCAAGTTTAAATATTAATGGAAACAATAATAATAATAATTGTTCAACATTATTAAAATTACCAAGAAAATTATTTTATACATGGATTTATCAAATTTGTTTAGGTGTTCAATCAATTCATAAAAATCATTTGGTTCATTTAGATTTAAAATCGGAAAATATTTTTTTATCAGAATCTCAAAAGATTAAAATTGGTGATTTTGGTTTAGCTAAAAAGTACGAAAACTCAATGAGTGGAGTCGCTGGTACATACTATTATTTATCACCAGAGATTTTATTAAATAAAAACTATTCTAGACCAGCCGATATATTCTCACTAGGTTGTATATTTTATGAAATGTATACCCTTAATTTATTACCTTTAACAAAAAGAAGTTTTGGTCAAGAATTAATTGAAGGTAAATTCGATAGAAAAGCCTTCAAACAAGAATTTGATGATTCAGATGAACCAATTGCTGATCTAATTTTAGACATGTTAAATCTTGATCAAAATTTAAGACCAACAATTGATTTAATACTTCAAAATAAATTATTTGAAAGAATTTCCGATATAAATTCAAGTTTTAATAATTTATTAAATATAGTTAATAATACAGGTTCATCAATTACAAATAGTAAGAGTAATAGTAGTAATAATTTAAATAATAGTAATAGTAATAATGATATAATAAATAATAATAATAATAATAATAGTAGTAATAATATCAATAATAATAATATTGTAAATTTAAATAATAGTTATAATAATAAACAAGATAAATGTGAGCAAAGAAATAAAAGTTTAAATCAAAATGGTTTTTTATCAACATCATCAATGGGATCAATATCATCATCATTTAATGAACATGAATTTGTAAGAAGACAATTAGAAAAGAATGATTTAGATGCAGCAGCAGATGTATTATGTGAAGCATTTAAAGAAGAACCAAGATTCCAATTTGTAAGTGGAGCAACAAGTGATAATCTAGAAACCAAGAATAAAAGCATTGAATTAGGTCAAACCATTAGAAAAAGTTTTTTCACAATGTGTGTTAGATTAATGTTTGATAACAAGTTTATGTTATGGGGTTGTTTCGATTATGAAAATAAATTAATTGCTGTTGCATGCTGGTCAACACCTGGTAAAAGCGGTGCTCCACCAATGACTCAATTAATTGTTAAAATCCTATCAATGTTACCAAAGTTTGGTTTTAGAACAATGAAAAGAATTGGAAAAATAATGTCAAACATTGACAAAGCCATGAAAAATCATGATTCAAAACTTGACGTTTATTATTTACCTTATATTGGTGTCTCAAAAGAATACAGAGACTTGGGTGTTGGTCAATATCTACTAAAACCTGTTATTGAATGGGCTGAACATCAAAGAAAAACTGTAAAAGCTGTAGTTTTCAGTCAAAAACAAATTAATTTCTTTTCAAAATTAGGTTTATCAGTTGGCCACACTGAAAAAATAACAAATCTCAAAGGTATTAATTCAATTTATGTTATGTCAAAGAATTCACAATATTAAAAAAAAAAAATAAAAAAAAAAATAAAAAATAAAAAAAATAAAAAAATATCTTAACAAAACAAAACAAAAAAGATATTAAAGAGAATAGAATAAAAAAAAAGAAAATAAAAAGAAAAAGAAAAAGAAAAAAAAAAAAAAAAAAAAAAAAAAAAAAAAAAAAAAAAAAAAAAAAAAAAAAAAATATCTTAACAAAACAAACAATAATAATATTGAAGAACAAAAATAACAACCAAGAATTTTCCTAAAAAATAAAAAAAAAAATCAACTGTACATATTCTTTTAAAATTAAACTGATAAAATGTCATATTTTATTTATTTTGTATTTTTTTTTTTATTTTTATTTTTGATAGATCATCTAATCGATTTGCATATCTTTAATTTTTAAAAGATTTTCGTTTCGCTTTTTTTTTTTACTTTTTATCTTTAATTTTTTTAATTACCAAACGTTTGTTTTATCTTTTTATTTTTTATTTTTTTTTTTTTTTAATATTAAAATTTTCTTATTTAAATTCAGATTAATAACGAATTTTGTGGAAATTGCGAGAAGCGAGCTTACGAGTAAAATTCTTTTTTTTTTTTTATTTTTTTTCTTCTATTCACTATTTTTTTTTTTTTTTTTTTTTTTTATTCATTATTTTCAGAAAAATATATTATTTTGTAAATTGGGCGAAAAAAGATATTTATCTAAAAAAAAAAAATTGGATTAACTCGCTATGATAGCCCGAATTTAAAACTTCTTTCAAAATCTATTGGTTGATCGTCTTAGATGTGGATGGTGTTAACCAATTAAAACGATAACTAAATTCTCATAGCACAAGATATTTTAAAAAAAAAAAATGAAAACGAAAATTTTTGTTAATAAAATCACATGACTTAAACATTTTTGTGAATTTTTAAAAAAATAATTATTTGAAAAAAAAAAAAAAAAAAATTAAAATATCTTTTAAAGTTACAAACGAATCAAAAAAATCAATTTGAAAAATTAAAAAAATGACTCCAAAATAATTGAATGGTTTTTTTTTTTAATATGACTTTAACCTAAAAAAAAAAAAAAAAAAAAAATTTAAATTAAAATTAAATAATTGCTATGAAAAAAAAAAAAAAAAAGAAAAAAAAGAAAAAAATGAAAAAAAAAGAAAAAAATAAAAAAAATCAGGTTTCCTTGAAGCGAAAAATAATTAGAAGTTTAGGAATAATAATAATATCACAATAATTTAGCATCAGGTCAAGTTTTTGTTATTATTCAGATATTTTTTTTTTGTGAAAAAAAAAAAAATAAAATAAAAATAAAAATAAAAAAAAAATAAAAAAATAAAAAATAATATTTTTTTTTTAATATAAAAGGATTAGTTTTTTAAAAATTATTTTCATTATATCATTACAAATCATTACTACTACAACTGTATTATTACTATTACAATAAAAAAAAATAAAACTTTTATCTGTATTGTTACTTTAAACTTTTAAAAAAAAAACACTCTACACACACAAAAAAAAAAACCCCACCCACACACACAAAAAAATTTATACACTCTTTGTATTTTTAAAAAAATAAAATGAAATTATCAATTGTTTTATTATTAATACTTGCATTTGTTTTCTGCTCACAATCAAATGCAAGCTTCTTTGGAACTCAAGAAGAATTTCCATTAACCGTTTCATCACGTTCTGGTGCATTCCAAGGTATTTTAATCGATGATGCACGTGCTTTCCTTGGTATTCCATATGCCAAACCACCAACTGGACCTCTTCGTTTCAAACCACCAGTTTCCAAACCATACTCATTCGGTGTCCAAGTTGCCGCCTCCAATCCAAAATCATGTTGGCAATCAGGTGCCACCGCTGCCAATTCAGCCAACTACAGTGAAGATTGTTTATATTTGAATGTTTTCACACCAAAATATAAACAAAGAACTCAAGGTCTTATTTTCTCAGATTTACCAGTTTTAGTATTCATTCATGGTGGTCGTTATTGGACTGGTTCAGCTGCTGATTTCGCTGCAGACAAAATGGCCTCTGTTGGTAATGCTGTCGTTGTTGTCATTCAATATCGTTTGAACATTTTTGGTTTCCAACCATATGATTCAAATACCAATATTGGTTTATTAGATCAACAAATGGCTTTGAAATGGGTTCAAGATAATGTTCGTGCCTTTGGTGGTGATGCTAACAAAGTTACAATCTTTGGTGAATCAGCTGGTGGATCTTCAGTATTATATCATTTACTTCAACCAACTTCCTACAGTCTCTATGATCGTGCAATCCTTGAATCAGCATGGCAATTTGTTATTCCAACCGTTGCAACTGCTCGTGTTAAATCAAATGATTACCTCATCAAAAAGAATTGCAATCGTACCAAAACCGACGGTACCCAAGATCTCACTGCCATTCTCACTTGTCTCCAATCTTTAGATCCTCTCACACTCACTCCAACCACTGGTCAATCAGATTTCTTCCTTCCAATGATTGATGGTAAATTCATCACTCAATTACCATTGAAATCAATTAAACAAAGACAATACAATCAAAACGCTAAAATTATCATTGGTCACAACTATGATGAAGGTTACTTTATGGCTTACTCACGTTTAGGTTTCAAAACTATCAATGAATCAGTCACCGATGCCACTTACTACTCCTCTCTCACCAAATACTTAAATGTTTATTTCACTCCAGAACAAACTCAAACCATTGTAGACCTCTACGAACCAGCTAAAGCCGCTTTAGGTAATTGGTTAGCCGCTTCTGAATTCTTTGGTGATTATTACATTACTTGTGGTTCAATCTTAGCCGCTCAATACTTTAACGCTTACGATACAGACTTCAAGACTTACATCTTTAATTACTCTTCACCAAACTATCCAGCCAGTGAAGCTTATTTAGCTGCTTCCCATGGTAACGAATTAGCTTACATTTTCTTCAATCCAAACATTTACACTCAATTCGTTTTCGGCGCTGCTGATTCTCTCATGAGTCTTCGTATGAATAGAGCTTGGACTGATTTCGCTGATTCTGGTAATCCAATCTCACCATTATCAGAATGGCCAACTAACTATCCATCAGCTATGTACTACGGTCCAGATGCCAATAGTTTTGGTGATAGTCGTCCATACTTAAAAGATATTTGCGAATCATGGAGAACTTATTATGAAGCTTAAATTATCATTTATAAATAATTATTAGAAATTTAATAAATTTCATTACTAAAAAAAATAACAAAGCGAAATGTTGTTTTTTTTCATTTAAATGTAACAATAAAAAAAAAAAATTTTAAAAGTTATAAAAAAAAAAAAAAAAACGATTTACTTTTTTTTTTTTAAAATATTAATTTTTTATTATATATTTTAATTATTTGATTAATAGGAAAAAAAAAACGATTAACCTTTTTTTTTTTAATAATTTAACTATTCTTTATTTTTTTATTCTTTTTTTTTATTTTCCAAAACTTTTTTTTATAATTTTTTAATTTATCGAAACCATAATAAAAATTTTTAGGGAAAAAAAAAAAAGAAAGGTCACACCCATACTTTATATTTTATATCATTTTGTCTATTTTTGAGTTTTCTATTTTTATATACCAATTTCATATTAAAAATAAATAAAATTAATCATTTTCTTTATGTATAAAAAAAAAAAAAGAAAAAAAAAAAAAAAAAAGAAATTTATTTTTTTATTATTTTTTTTTTAAAGTCAATTTTAAATGTTTTTACCCAAATTCTCATTTTTCATTTTTAATTTTCATTTTTCATTTTTCATTTTTCAAAATAAAAATGATTCGTAATTTCACAAAAGGATTATTAATAAATAATCTTAATATTAATAAATTTGGATCTACTAAAATTAGACCATTTTGTTCAACAATAACAAAAAATGATAAAAATAATGTAATTAATATTTTAAAAAAAAGAGGATTTATACATCAAATGACAGCAAGTGATATTGAAATGATAAAAATGACATCAACAAACAATAATAATAATAATGATAATAATAATAATAATAATAATAATAAAGTTTCATTATATGCAGGATTCGATCCAACAGCAGATAGTTTACATATTGGTAATTTATTAACATTAATGGTAATGTTACATTTTAAAAGACATGGTCATAACCCAATTGCATTAATGGGTGGAGCAACAGCTTTAATTGGTGATCCAAGTGGTAAATCAAGTGATCGTGTAATGTTAACAGAAGAATTTATTGAAGGTAATTTAAAACATATTAGAGAGAATATTACAGCTGTACTTGGTGAAGATACATTGGTTGTCAATAATATTGAATGGAATAAAACAATGGATGTAATTTCATTCCTTCGTGAGGTTGGTTCTTACTTTAGAGTTGGTTCAATGATTAAAAAAGATTTCATTCAAAATAGATTATCAGATTCAAATGAAAATGGTATTAGTTTCACAGAGTTTTGTTATTCACTTTTCCAAGCAAACGATTTCGCTCACCTTTTCTTAAAACATGGATGCTCCATCCAAATCGGTGGTTCAGACCAGTGGGGTAATATCACGGCCGGTTGCGATTTAATTAGAAAGAAGCTAAAAGGAAATGCACAGGGTATCACCATTCCCCTCTTGACAAACAGTGCAGGTAAAAAGTTGGGCAAAAGTGAGGGTAACTCAATTTGGCTATCACCTCACAGAACCTCTCCATATAAATTCTATCAATATTGGATCCAAGTCTCTGATGAGGATGTTGAGAGATTATTAAAACTTTTCACCCTCATACCATTGGAGGAGATCTCAATATTGGTTCAAAAACATAATGAAAATCCTCATCTTCGTTTAGGTCAAAAAACAATTGCTGAACATGTTACTCGTTTAATTCATGGCCAAAAAGGTGTTGAAGAGGCATTAAATACAACTGAATTATTATTTGGTGAGAGTAATAAACTTTTAACACCAAATGCTTCAACTACAAAAATTGGTGATTTTGATATTGGTTATCTTTTATCGCGTGTAAACTTTATAGAATTAGAACGTTCAAAATTTGTAGATAATCAAACTGAACCAATTTTAAATTTATTTGCTCAAATTTCTGACGCATCAAAATCAAAGGTTAAACAATTACTTCAATCAAAATCAATCTACTTAAATAATATTCCTGTAGCTTCAAATTCTCAATTCATTCAATCTTCTGATCTTATTGCAAATGATTTTATTTATTTAAAATCTGGAAAAAAGATTTATTATTTAATTAAATTTATATAAAAAAAAAAAAAAAAAAAATAAATAATAATAAATAAATAATAATA
>NC_007089.4:2460347-2472847 GCF_000004695.1 Dictyostelium discoideum AX4 | reverse complement strand
CTGGATTCAGATCGATTTCTTAACCACAAATTTAAAAATAAATTTTTTTAAAAAAAAAAAAATAAAAAATAAAAAAAAAATAAATTGTGAAAATAACTGATTTTTTGTGTGAAGGAGCATTTTAACTGAAAAAGTGCTTGTAATTTTTTATAAAATCTAACAATTTTTTTCATACATATCATTAACACATTAAATTATATTATATTTAAATTACAAAAAAAAAAAAAAAAAAAAAAAAAAAAAAGAAATGGAAAATTTTAGTATTTAAAGTTTTTTTTTTTTTTTTTTAAAAATAATAAAATATCATTCCAAATTAAAAAAATAATTAATTGTTTTAATAAAAATAAATATTATAAAAAAATATCATGACAAATACTACTGTTAACGCACAAATTACAGATGCAGTTGATGGTGCTTCAAGTTCAATTACCGATTTAAAATGGAATATTCCAAAATCATCAACAGTTAAAACTAATTTTCAAATTGATAAACATTTGAAACTTCAAACAAATCCAGACTCTATGGTATTTATTGAAACTGGTTCCGATTGTGTAAATGAAACTTTTAAAATTGGTAATTTGAAATTACCAGTTCAAGTTAAACCAGTTGCATGTTTTAGAAAGTTTGTCTCTTCTCAAACTGTTGTTGGTACTCAACAATATGAATTCTCAAAAAAAACAGGTTACTCTTCAACATTTAGTGTTTCAACATCTGTTAAAGCAAGTGTTGGTGGTTCCATTGGTGCATGTGAAACAAGTTTTGAAGTTTCTACCGAGTTTGGTTATTCAAGTACAAGCTATAGTGAAACTACTACTACTTTTACAGAGACTCTTACTGCTGGTGATTATACAGTTTATCAAAATGTATTATTATATGCATTCAAAGTTGACGCAGCAAGTGATCCACAAATAAAGAGTTCAATGATTAAAGATTCACCAGATTTGAAAATTTATCAACGTGATGGAGCTCAAGAATCTTATTTCTTTGTCCCAGCCTATGTTAACTCACCATTCACTATTGAATTTTCAAATGATACTTATGATCCAATTGATGAAGATGATTTAATAGATTATTTAATGAAAGATGGATATAGTAAATGGTCATCATTTTCTTTTAATTAAAATATGATAAATAAAATTAAAAAAAAAAAAAAAAAAAAACTATCAATTCACTTTTTTTTATATTTATATAATTAATTAAATTCGATAAATGGGTTCAATATTCAAAAAAATAAAAAAATGAAATTTCGGAAAAAAAATCAGGTTGTTTTAGAGATTTCAATTTTCTACATAATTATTATCTTTTTTTTAATTTAAATTTTTTTTTTTTTTTATTTTTTTTTTTATTAAGAACAACTCATTTTAATACAAAAAAAAAAATAAATAATAGTTTCAAAAAAATTAAAAATCTCATTTTATCTATTTCTTAAAAAGAGAAGGAAATAGATAAAAAAATAAAAAAAAATTGGGATTAATTATTTAGTAGATATATTTTTCATCTTTGTTTTTTTTTTGATTATTTGAAGACTATTTAATTAAGAGTAATTTTATGAATCTTTTTAAAATAAATACCTGGTTAAAAGATATTATTTTAAAAATTATGATTTTTTCCTGTTTTCTACTCGTTTTTATAAGTTATTTTTAAATAATTATTTTAAAATAGTAATGATGTTTTTACCAAACCCAATCAGATTTTTTTTAAAATTTTAATTTATTTTTTAATTTTATTTTATTTTTTTTTTTCAGATATTTTTGGGTTGGGAAAAATATCAAAAAAACGTCATTCTATGGAACCTTCTGATTTTTTTTTTTTTTTTTATAAAAACCCACTTTTTTTTATTTTTTTTTTATTTTCTAAACAATTCATTTTTCACCATTGCAATCTGTTTTGATCAAATAAAAAAATAAAAAAAAATGAAACTTTTATTATCTCTTTTATGTTTAGTTTATTTCTTAGTTGCATCAGTTAGTTCACAAAATAATACTATCAACTTTACCCCATTTTTTGATGCACAATGTCAAAAAGAAGGAGGTGGTATTGGATTTGGATATGACCCAAGTAATTGCTATAATTTTCACCCAGGCCAGTGCCCACACCCAAATTTTATTCCGTTAATTAGTCCAGATGATTTGAATAATATATGCTTAAAAGTTAAAGATGTTAGCTCAACTGAATGGACACTTGAATTCAGATCAAATGGTGATTGTGAACAAGGTGATCTCATTGCTGAGGAAACCTTTACATCGGATTGTGCTTATTCTAGTTTCTTTGGTGCTTATTACTCTGTTTCAAAATATAATGTAAATGAACTTCCATCACAAACAATGTTATTTTATATCTACAATAAACAAGGTTTTGAAGTTTGCACTTTAATGGATACCCTCAACTTTAACTTCCTTTTCAATAACACTGTTTTAACTGGTCAAGCTAATGGTAAAACATTCCAAGAAAAATATTTCTGTAACGGTGCTGCATATACCACTGTTTGTCAAGGTGATCACTATTGTAAAACTAATGAATTAGTTGGTTGTGATGATCTCGATTTCCAAGCATCTTGTACCGATTAAAAAAAAAAAAAAATAAAAAAAAAAATAAAAAAAAAAAAAATAAAAATTTAAAACTAATATCTCATAAAAAATGAAATGAAAACAGTTTGAATGAATAAAATATTTTTTTTTTTAATCTAACTTTTTATTTCATTAAATTTGAAACTATTAATAGAAACAAAATTTGTAATTATTGTTTAGTTAAATTTGGAAATGAAAAATTGAAAGGGGTTAAATCATTTAAAATTTAATTAATTTTAATTTTTTTTTTTTTTTATTTAATTTTTATTTTTATTTTTATTTTTATTTTTATTTTTATTTTTATTTTTATTTGAATCATACCAAGTGTTTTTTTTTTAATTTTAATTTCTTTTTATATTTATTTTTATTTTTTCAATTTATTTTTTTTTATCTCCACTATTTTTTCTTTTTTGTTATTAATTTTCATTTCCATATTAATTTTTTGAAAAAAAAAAAAAAGTAAAAAATTGTTTAGAAAAAAAAAAAAATAAAATAAAAAGTTGTTTAAAAAAAAAAAAATGTTTAGATTTTTATTTGTAATCATTGTAATATTAATTGCAATTTCGGGTAATAGTATTGTTTCCTCAAATGAAGTTGCCCAATGTGATGTTTGTAATTATTTAGTAACAATGGTAGAAGTTTTCGTTGAACAAAATAGAAGTGAAACTTATATTTCAAACTCTCTTGAAAAAGTTTGTGAAATCATTCCAAGAGAAGATTATAAATCAACTTGTAGATCAATTGTTTTAGGTATGTTAAAAAAAAAAAAAAAAAAAAAAAAAAAAAAAAATTCAAGTGCAAAGATTTTAATATTTTTATTTTTTTTTTTAAAAGCATATACAAAAGATATTATTCAATTAATTATTAATAGAGAACCATCAGAAAAAATTTGTCAAGAGATTAAAGCTTGTCCAATACCAACCCCATCTCCATCGCCATCCAAACAAGTTAAACCAAAAAGAAATGAAGATGATGCTCTACAATGTACAATTTGTAAATTGGTTGCCACTAAATTAGAAGAGTACATTCAATCAAATAAAACCATTGAAGAGATTGAAAATGAATTGGATGATTTCTGTAAAATTGCTTTTGAAAAAGATCCAACCCAATGCCAAGGTTTTGTACAACAATATGTTCCAATGATTTTATCTTTTATCAAGAGTAAAGAGGATCCAACTCAAGCTTGCATTAAATTAAAATTCTGTACATCTTCAAGAGTAACTAAAGCAATTCTTAGTCATCATGTTTTGATTAATAAGAATTATTAAAACATTAATTAAAAAAATAAAAAAATAAAAAATAAAAAATAAATAATAAAGAAATAATAAAAATTTAAATAAAATCTATCTATCCTATCCATGTATATACATAAATAAAACTTTAATAATTTATTATTTGTTTTTTTTTTTTTTTTTTTTTTTTTTCTTAAAATGGTTTTAAAAATTCGTGATTTAAAGCTTCAAAAGGTGTAATTCTTTTTTCTGGATCTAAGATTGTACATTTTTCAATTAAATCTTTTAATTGAATTAATTTCTTCATATCTTGGTCAGGAATAGAGACATTTTTTGGAAGTAAAAATTGAAGAATATCTTTTGTTGGTTTAGTGATATCATGTGGAACCTTTCTAACAGTTTTTTCAATATTATCAATCTCTTGTTTCATAAATACTAGATTCTCATTGAAATGATTTGATACAAATTCTGATTTCTTTAACATCTTTTTACTAAAGGCACCTCTATATTCCATAAATAATCTAATCATATCATTATTGGTTTTACCTGGGAATAAGAATTTTCCTGTAAAAAATTCAGCTAAACAACATCCAACACTCCAAACATCAATTGAATAATCATATTTATGACCTAATACTAATAATAAATAATAATAAAAATAAAAATTAGTATTTGTTTTTGTTTTTCTTTTTTTTTTTTTTTTATAAAATTATACTTACTAATTTCAGGAGCTCTATAAAATCTACTAACTAAATAAGGTGTAATTTCAGATTCATGAATTTCACCAGCTGATCCAAAATCTACAATCTTTATAGTATTCTTTGCTTCATTTACAACTATATTATCTGGTTTAATATCTGCATGTAAAATTTTTGAATTTTTAATATGTTTTAAAGCTAAAAATAATTGTTTAGCGTAAACTCTAACAGCATTTAAACTAAGACCAATATCTTTACCATACTTTTTAATTAATTGATGTAAACTCATACTAAAAATAAATTTAAATTTAAAAAAAAATTATAAATGTTAGTAAAAAAAAAAAAATATATGAAATAATTTATAAATTATATATATATTAAAGTGTACATACCTCATAGGTTCAAAAACAATACAAAGATGATTTCTATAATTAAAATGATCTTTCATTTGAATACAATGAGATTTTTGATTTGAAGATGTTGGAGTATTAGAAATTTTTTGAAGGATTTCAATTTCTTTTAAACCTGATCTATGCATTGAAGGTCTATTTCTAATGATTTTTATGACTACATCTTCATTAGTTTTAGTTTCTTTTGCTGATACCACTGTACTGAAAACACCAGAACCAATTGGAGAGAATATTTGATACTTGTCCATAATTTCACCAACTCTAAATTTATAATAACCATCAGCGTCATCCCAATTATCTGATAAATTAATTGATGGATTAACAACAATATTTGCATCGACCATAACTCCTCCACCATTGGTTTCATTGAGGTCTCTATTTGATTCATCAGTTTCATCAGATGGTGAATCACTAAACATATCAAAAACTGGTGCTGATGTTTTAGCTTTAATAGGCTCAGGTTTTGGTGGTAATTTAATTGATACATTATTAATTGTTGTTGTTGTTGTTGTTGTTGTTATTGGTTTATCTTTAGCTTTAATATCCTCCTCTTTGATTTTACCTCTCTTTTTCAAATCCTCTTCAGAAGAGCATGATTCATCATTATTATTGTCATTAAATGCTGAAGAATTTTCAGAGTTTTGGTCTTTTCTCCATTCAATAATAATTGATTCATCCTCTTCTTCAATTTGATTCTCTAAATTTGATGGTGATTTTGCAAGAATGCTTGTTGTTGTTGTTGCCACTGGTGTTGAGTTACTATTTGTATTTGTATTACTCTGTTCTTTCTCTGTTGTAGATAAGGAAGAGGTGATAGGTTGAGGTTGTTCTTTATTATATTTTTCCATAATCAATTGTCTTTGCAATCTATTTTCTTCGAGGATTCTCTTTGTTTTAGTTTCTTCATCTTCTTCTATGATAACAGCTGGTTTAGTGGGTTCATTAGTAGATGTGGCAGTTATTGATTCGTTTGTTAAGTTTTCTCCATGATTTGTTTTATCATCATTTACACTGATATTATCTTTTACTCTTACCTCATCTTTTCTATCAGCTTGTTTTTCATATGATAAAGTATTGTTGTTAATGGATTGTCTACTACCATTTTTATTATCTCTACTATCCATATTATCTCTACTATCTCTACTATAATCTCTATTATCTCTATAATCTCTTTCGTGAGAATTTCTTGAACCTCTTTCTTGGCTATTTCTGTCTCTATCCCTCTCTCTTTCTCTTTCTCTATCTCTATCTCTATCTCTATCTCTATCTCTATCTCTATCTCTATCTCTATCTCTATCTCTTTCTCTATCTCTATCTCTATCCCTATCTCTGTCTCTATCCCTGTCTCTGTCTCTATCCCTTTCTCTGTCTCTATCTCTTTCTCTATCTCCGTCTCTTGATATATCTCTATCTCTGTAATTCCTATCGTATGATCTTGAAGAACTATATCTTTCATCTTTTCTTCTATAACCATTATTACTATCATGATATGACCTTGAAGACGATGATGATTGATTTTTAGAGGGTGACATTAATTTTGAAGATGATGTTTCTCTTGATGCTGGAGATGATGTAACTTCATCAACCTCACCATCTTCTTTTCCTGATGATGGTGATTCAACTTTTACTTTCTTTGGGTCATTGATTGTTGGTGATGATGATTCTAAACCTCTTTTTTTATCATTTATCCTAAAATAAATAAAAAAAAATAAAAAAAAAGAATAATATTAGTAAAATATAATAATAATAATAATAATAGGCCATTCTAACAATTACTTACTCTGATTCTATGACCATTTTTTTGATTTAAATTTTTATTGGGTAAAAATAAAAAAAAGAAAAAAAAAAAGAAAAAAAAAAAGATTAGTATGGAATTAAATTTTTTCCCAAAAAAAAAAAAAAATGTAATGTATAAAATGATTAATACAAATAAAGTATTAATGTTGTTATATTAAAAAAAAAAAAAACACTAAATGATTTACTAATATTAATTTAGAAATAATTATTTCTAAAAATTGGCCAGTGTACTGATGAAAATTTTATCAAAAAAAAAAAATAAAAAAAATAAAAAAAAAATTTATTAAACTTTTTTTTATTTAAAAAAAAAAAAAAAAAAAAAAAAAAAAAAAAAATTAAAATTAAAAATTAAAAATATATATATATATATATATATAAATGAATTAATATAAATATTTAAATAATATCTATTTATCCTTTTCAAAACTTTAGGATCTGTTTCAATTAAAATCAAATTTAAAATTGGTTAATATTAAAAATAAAATAAAATAAATAAAAATTAAAATTAAATAAAAATAATTCAAAAAAAAATAAAATAAAAAATAAAATTAATAAAAAATTGAAAAAAAAGCGAAATAAAAAAAAAAAAAAAAAAAAAAAAGCGTTCCACACATTCATATTTCTTTTGCTACTCTTTTTTTATTACTTATTATCTTTTCTTTTATTTTTTGGCCAATATATATAAAAAAAAAAAAAAAAAAATTTGTAATAAAATTTAAAATATGCGACACAATAAGCAAAATCTTCAACAAAAACAACAACAGCAACAACAACAACAAAAACAACAACAACAAAAACAACAACAACAACAACAACAAAAACAACAACAGCAACAACAACAACAACAAAAACAACAACAACAACAATACCAACAACAACAACAACAACTATTACAACAACAACAACAATTATTACAAAGCTTACAAACCCAAAATTTAGATAAAGATGTTGTATTAACTTATAATAGTGATAGTTGGAAAGCATATACTTATATATATGACGTTGCCATAGATAATTTAATAAATTTACATGTACCAACCATTAGTGATTTTCAAAAAGAATTATCTTGCGACGTAGCAACTAATGAAGTTATTCGTTCAGCATTCTATTGTGCATTTCACACAAAGCAAAGAATAATAAATAATAACAGCAATTATAATAATTTACAACAACAACAACCACCAATAGTAGTTGAAGATATTTATATAAACCAATCATGGTTCGATTATTTTTCAAGTAGAATTCAATACAAAAGTTCTAATCGTTGTTTATTTAAAGTCAAAAGGTTCAAAAAAAATGTTATGGATGATTTATTAAATACAAAGAATAGTTTTGGTGGTAAAGGTAAAGAATCATCCAATTCAAATAATTTATTTAAAAAAGTTAAAATCAATGAATTTGAGGAAGAAAATCTTCTTTTTAAACCACAACAACCACAACAACAACAAGCTTCATCTTCAAGTAAAACCTTATTGGATAATAGCGAAGAAATTTTAAGGGTTGACGATGAAAATGATGATTCAGTTTTGAGATATAGATATGAAAAAGATTTCATCCTTCTAAAAGATAATAAACCACTCATTATTTCACTTTCACCAGATTGGGGTATACCCTTCCATACAAAAGAAGTAATTGACACTTCACCAACTCCAATTCCATTACCTCAAGTATTCAGTGCTGGTAGTAATAATACTAATAGTAACAACAATAATAAAAATAATAATAGAAATAAAGTAAATACCAATAATAATAATATCAATAATAATAATAATTCATCAAGATCCTCAAAGAATAACAACGGTAATAAAAAAGATGAGGAAGGTGAATCATGGTGTGGAATTATGTAACTTACTCGCAAATAAAATAAAATAAACAAAAATATAACATTACTTTTTTCATTTAACAAAATACCATTGGTTTTTTTTTTTTTTTTTTTTTTCTTATTACTTTGTTTTTTATTTGTTTTTTTTAAAAATGATTATGTATTTAACATTTACTCTTTTTTAGCGAAAAAAGACATGATATTTGTTTGTTTTTTATCAGGTTCAGGTGCTGCTTTCTTTTTGGATTTAGAGGCAGTAGGTTTCTTTGGAGAGGATTTAGATTTTGTTTTCTTTTCCGCAACAGGTTCTTCTTCTTCTTCTTTCTCTTCTTGATCTTCATCCTTTTCCTTTTTAACTGGTTCTTCCTTAACCTTTGATTTTGGTGAAGTTGCAGCACGTTGTTTAACAACTGGAGCAGCTGGTTTAACAATTGAAGATGTGATAGTTGCATTTTTTGATAATTTTGGTGATTTAACTTGTTTTTCTTTTTCTTTTTCTTTTTCTTTTTCCTTTTCTTCCTCATCATCACTACTTTCAACAATTGTTTTATTTTTCTTTACAGGTCTCTTTGTTTTGATTACCTCTTCCTCTTGCTCTTCTTCATCCTCTTGTTCTTGATCTTTCATTTCTTCATCACTTTCTTGTTTAATTATTGATTTTTTCTTTTGAATTGGTGATTTAGTTGGAGTTGAAGATGATTTATTTTGTGAGGATTTGGTTGGAGTTGGAATTGGAGTTGAAGATTTCTTTTTAATTGGTTTTTCAATTACCTCTTCTTCTTCTTCTTCCTCTTTTTCTTCTTTTTCTTTTTTAACTTCTTTTTCTTCTTTTTCTTTTTTAACTTCTTTTTCTTCTTCTTTTACAAAAATAGTTTTTTCTTTTTTAGAGGTTTCTTTTGATGGTGATTTTGATTTTGATTTTAACTTTTCTAAATTTTCTTTTTCTTTTTTTAAACGTTCTTTTTCTTCTTTTTCTTTTTTCTCTTTTTCTAATTTCTCCTTTTTCTCTTTTTCTAATTTTTCTTTTTCTAGTCTCTCCTTTTCTAATTTTTCTTTTTCTAATTTCTCCTTTTTCTCTTTTTCTAATTTCTCCTTTTCTAAACGTTCTTTTTCTAATTTTTCTTTTTTCTCTTTTTCTAATTTTTCTTTTTTCTCTTTTTCTAAACGTTCTTTTTCTAATTGTTGTTCTTTTTCAAGTTTTTGTTTTTTAATATTTTGTTCTGATTCATTATCACTATGATTATCTTCACTATCGGATGATGATGATAGTTGTCTTTTTTTAGAGATGAATGATGGTCCTTTTTCTTCTTCTTCTTCTTCTTCTTCTTCTTTATCACTATCATCACTATCATTGTGAATGATTTTTTTATTTCTTTTATAACTTGGTAATTTTATATCATCTTCACTATTTTCACTTTCATCTTCACTATCTGAAGATGATCTCTTTTTCTTTTTAATAATTGAATTGATACTACCAGAGTCTTTCTTTTTAGCAGCTGCTTTTTTACTACTACTACTACTAGTTGAAATATTCTTTGATTTTTTAGTTGTATCCTCTTTTTTAACTGATGGTGTTGATGATTTTGGTTCATCTTTTGTAAACATTGAAAAAAGTGAAACTTTTGCTTCATTTCCAGATTTTCCATCATCTGCTGTTTTTGAAAAGAAACTATTTAATGATCCTTGTGTTGTTGCTGCTGGTTTCTTTGCACCAATTGGAGCTGATGTTATTGGTAAAATTGCTGGTTTTGGTAGTGCTTGATGTCTATATGGTGTTGGTTCAACTGCAATTGGTAATGCTCTCTTTAATTCTTTCTTTTTAAATGTTTTTGATTTTATTGGTATTTGTCTTTTTTTTTTTTTTTTTTTTTTTTTTTTTTTTAAAAAAAAATATAAAAATTAAAATTAAATATTAAATATATTAAATATATTAAAAATTATAATATTAAATATATTAAATATTAAATACATACTTATTAAAATAATCAGAACCTAATGCAACAATATTCCTATATCTATCTTTAAATGCTATATAACTTAATTGGATAACATTTAATGGATCTTTTGGTAACGATTTACCATTTGAAATACTATAAATATTTTCACTAAATAATGATTTAAATTTTTGTTTTGAACTTTCCAAACTATCATTTGATGCTAGTATAAATGTTATTACATTTGGATGTTCCTTTAATACACCCGATAATACAAATATTGGTGAGATTACATCTTTATTTTTATTATAAAAATATGATAATATCCTATTATTATTATTATTATTATTATTATTATTATTATTATTATTATTATTATTATTATTATTATTATTATTATTATTATTATTATTATTATTATTATTATTATTATTGTAATTATTAATTATTAATATTAATATTAATAAATATTGATTAGTTAAGTATTTTATTTTTAATAATAATAACAATAAAAAAAAAAAAAAAAAAAAAAAAATATATATATATAAACCAAATTAAGCTATTTACTCTTTTGAGACATCTGGATGAATTTTAAATTGATCAGAAATCCATCTATAATTTACTGAATTACCTTCTTCTAAAACTGTCTTTTTTAAACAGTCCAATATAGTTTGAACAGTTTCTGTTGTAGACATATTGTTATTATTTATTTATTTGCTTATATGTATGTATGTATGTATTTTATTCTTATAAAGTTATTTGTTTATTTGTTTATTTGTTAATTTGTTTGTTTATTTGTTTGAGAAAAGAAAAAAAAAAAAAAATTAAAATTTAAAAAATAAAAAAAAAATATTTTGAAAAAAATTAAAAAAAAAAAAAAAGAGGGAAAATTTTGAATTGTGGAGCTATTCCCCCTAAAAACTTTAACTTTTGAAATGATTTGATTAATAAACAATAATAAAAGAAAATAAATATATAAATAAATGTATTTAAATACATTATTTTTTAATTGAAAAAAAAAAAAAAAAATCTTTATTATTTAACGTTTTTTAGTTGTTGTTGGTGGATTTAAAGGTGCCCAATGAATACATTTTGGATCTATTCTAGTTGTTTGTTTTGAATAAACTTTGAGATGTTCTTCAATTGCTTTTGGTGTGACAGAAATGATATGTTGACCTTTCCAATATCTAATTAAATTTAAAGATTGTAGAGTACTAATTACATCTTCAGTTCTAATTGAGGTCATATTTGAGATATCTAAAATTGATAGATTACCTTTATGTTTTCTTAAAATCTCCAAGAGTACTTGAGTCCAATACGATCTGAAAGAGAGCAAACCCAAATCTGAAAGAGGTTTCTCTGGTGTACCAACTTTACTCTCCTTTTTAGAGAGTTCATAACTAAAGGAGATCAATAGTTTTCCAAAACCTTTTCTTTGGTAGGGTGGCAATGTGAGAATACAAGCTAAATTGTAACCATCTGGAGAATCCTTCTCTTTGGAGAAATATCCAACCATATGACACCCACGCTGATCGCATTCGGTCATAATGTAAAAGAGAAATGGCTCGACGTCATAATACAATGTTTTATGATCCAAAAAGAGTTTAGCTAATAGACAGAGGTTCTGGCAGTAGATTTTGTTCTTTTTACCATCGACTTCAAACATTGATATATTTCCTGACCTGTAAATTTCATTGCCTGGAGGATGACGAAGATCACATTTCAATTTATGTCTATTCAATGTTTTCTTCTTTTTCATATACTTTAAACAAAACTCGCAAAGGAATAGTTTATCACACTTGGCGAATTCCTCTGGATAGGGGGAGAAATACCAAGTGTCAATTTCAAATTTACCCAATTCAATCACATTGATATTCTTTACTTTTGTGATCTCTTCATGTTCTTTCTCGATGGCTGATAACTTTGAATGATCTTCATCGATTCCCTTTTGAATATGATTCATCTCCTCATACTTTCTTTTGATTTGACGTGTAACTTTTCTACTATGACCATCAGTTTGAATCTCTGCTAATTGTCCAC
>NC_007089.4:2422847-2457847 GCF_000004695.1 Dictyostelium discoideum AX4 | reverse complement strand
AAAGGGTTAATAAGGTTTGATTTTTTTTTATTTTTACTTTTATTTTTATTATTATTATTATTTTTATTATTATTGACAAATTTTGAATTTTAATTAATTAAACTTACCAAATGCTAAGTTAACTACTAATTGTCTTCCATCCATTTCATGTACACTATTTACAGCATTTTGGGCTGATTCTGCATTATCAAAAGTAACAAAACCAAAACCTTTTGATCTTTTAGTAATACGATCCTATTAAAATGAAATTTTATTAATATATTTATAGTTCTATTTCAAACAATATTTGAATTTTTCTTTTTTTTTTTTTTTTTTTAACTAATGGAAATTTTACTTACTAAAACGACATAACCATCTGAAACTGGTCCAAATTTAGAAAAATGAGTTTTTAATGCAATTTTGCAAATTGACCATGGAATACGGGCTACGAAAATTCTATTTGTCATTGTATTTATATTGGTAAAAGTTTATTAAAGTTGTGTTTGAAAAAAAAAAAGATTTTTTTAAAAATTTCAAAATGCTTTTTTTTAGGAAAATAAAAAAATAAAAAAAAAATAAAAAATAAAAAAATTAATTTCATTTTTTGTTTTTAAAATAATTTGTCGTTTATTTGTATAAGTTGGGAAATAAAAAAAAAAAAAAAAAAAACAAAATAGATTAATTGGAAATTTAAATATTATTATTATTATTATTATTATTATTATTATTATTATTATTATTATTATTATTTCAATGGGAACATTTTTTTATATTCTTTTTAAAGGCAAACGAACCTAATAAAAAAAAAATGGAAAAAAATGGAAAATGCATTTTGGGATAAAAATATATAAATACCTTGGTAAGCAAGATATAACCATTTATCATATTTAAAATATTATATTAATAAAAAAAAAAAAAAATAAAATAAAAAAAAAAATAAAAAATAAAAAATTATATTTGAAAATTTTTAATGTTTTTGGACGGTCTGCTAAATAAATTTTTTTTTATTTTTTTTATTTTTTTTGAACTTTTGCATTGTACAATTAGCCACTAATTATTTATATGTTTTTAGATTAAGAAAATAAAGAAAAAAATAAAAAAGTAAATAAAAGAAAAGAAATTATAAAGAAAAGAAATAGAAATAGAAAAAAAGAAAAAAAAAAAAAAAAGTAAAAAAATTAGTAAAAAAGTAAAAAAAGAACACACCCCAACTCTCAACTACATAATGAATAAAGAGATAGTTGCACAATTATTACAAGCAACATTATCAAGTGATCATACTAGAGTACAAGCAGAATCTCAAGTACAATTATTAACAAGAGAAAAAGGTTTCTCATCGATTTTATTAGAAATCTTTGGCGATCAATCAATTGATAAATCAATAAGAAACCTTTCAATAGTATTATTTAAAAATATAATTACAAATAATTGGAGAAGAAAGTAAATAATATATATATTTTTAATTTATTATTATTATTATTATCATTATCATTTGGTAACATTTTCAATTAATTAATATATATATATATTTTTAGAGATAATACTTTATTTTCAGAGGAAGAAAAACAAGATTATAGAAATAGAGTATTGTTATTATTAAATAATCCAAATGAAACATGTAAAAATGGAGTTGATATATTAGCAGGAGTAATTGGTACAATGGCTAGAGTTGATTTTCCTTCAAATTGGCCAAACCTTTTAACAAATTTATTAGAATTATTTGAAAAATCATCAAGTGAACAAATTAAAATTGTATCTCTAAAAACTATTAAATTTGTTGTTAAAGAATTAGCTTCAAGAAGATTTGTTATTGATAGAACTTTCTTTAGTCAAGTATGTATTTATTTTTTATTTATTACTATACAATATATATTTATATACAAGTTTTCTAACTATATATATTTTATTAAATAAACTAGTTTTCAAATACAATATTTAATTATTTTATTCAAATTTGGAGAAGTGGTGTTAAAAGATTAATAGAATTAATGATAGAAGGTGGTAATTTAGCACAACATGAATCATTTTTTATATTGGTATATTATGTATCTAAAATTTTAAGAAGAGTTGTTGAATATGGTTATACAGATTATCAAAATTCACCAGAGATTTGTCAATACTTTTCAGATATATTTACAGGTTTACCAGAGATTTTAAAACTTAGAACAAGAGTTACAAATCCAAAAATATTAGAATTAGTTGATAAATTTATATATATTAATCAAAAAGTAAGCATTAATAGTAAATAGTAGTGGTAGTAAAAAAAAGATATACTAACAACAAAATTTTATTATTATTATTATTATTATTATTATTATTATTATTATTATTATTATTATTATTATTATTAGACAATTATTAAATCACAACTTCAAAACCCATTAACATTTATAAATTTATTATTACCAAGTTTAAGATTTTTTGCTGGTCAATGTTTATATTATAATCCACATGATGAATTAAAGATTGAATGGAATACGACAGAGGATTATCAATCAGTGATGACACAAAGTTTAAACTTTTTAAAGCAGGTAATTGATTGTTCATCGTATCAAGGTGATTATTTAGATTCAGAGACAGATGAGAAGCAGAGTATTAGTAATTTAGCAATAAAATCAGGTGGAAAGATAAATGGTAATGGATCGATTCAAATTGCACAACAAACTATTAAACAATTCTTTAATAAAGAGTTGTTAAGTGAATTGTTGAAGGCATTGGTATCACATTATTTAATTATAAATAGAGAAGAGGTTGAAAGATGGGAAGATTCACCCGAGGAGTATATTCAAGAGTTACAAGTCAACGATTCAGTATACGAATTGAAACCATCGGCTTACAATCTATTCATACTCTTGATGAGACATTTCCACCAAGATTCAGTGTCGATCGTCGTGTCAATGTTGGAGTTTGTGACATCACCATCGTTCAATACAGAGTTAACCAGCGAGAAGATTTGTCTAAAGGAGGCATGTTATATGACCATTGGGTTGGGGTACCATGATCTAATGGATATTGTAAACTTTTCACAAGTGTTTATATCGATTTTCGTACCAGAGTTACATAGTGCAGATGAAAGATTTAAGATTATTAAACGTCGTATCCTTTGGTTGGTCAGTTATTGGGTGGGTAAAATACCCGATCAATATAAAGAGAGTGTTGTTAAACTTTTATTAGAGTTTTTAAAGAATTCCGATATTGTTATCGCCTTGACAGCATTGGACGCGTTGAAGGCCTATATCGATGATTTCAATTTCGATCATCATTCCTACCAACCTTATCTAAAAGAAACCTTGGAATCTGTAATTGGTTTATTCTCAAGATCCACTAACGAAACCACAAAATCAAATTTACTCTCTGCTTTAGCCTCGATTTTCGTTAAATTCAATGAAAGCATCAAACCATTCTCAACAGTGATCTTACAATTGTTTCAACATCTTTGGAATGGCGGTAAGGAACAACCAATTGTAAAGAGTGCAGTGTTACGTTCATTTGCATTCTTTTTACAAGCTTTAAATAGTGATCCTGCTGATTTCTACTCTTTACTCTTCCCAATCATTGAGTTTTCAATCTCTCAAGAAGATGAGAAAGTTTACCTCTTGGAGGATGGTTTGGAGCTTTGGTATAGAACCATGGTGTTGGTACCAACTTTATCACAACCTCAACAACCATTGATTCAAATGTTTAAACATTGGTTTACAATCATTGCTCAGTCATTGGAGAATTCAGAAATTTGTTTCAAAATTTTGGATACTTATTTATTATTGGGTCAAATTGATTTCCTCAAAATTTATGGTGCTGAATTATCCTCAACCCTATACGATATCATTGGTGATCTAGGTGAAGAATACACTGAACTCATAGTAAGTGCAATAATGAGAATCATTCAAGTCGTACCAAATCCTCAAGATTCTATAACACTCTTAATTGAACAATGTTTATTCAAAATTTTATCATTAATCATTAGTCGTAAAGAAACGAGTACTTTGGTATTAATTGAATACTTTTCAATATTTTCAAGAATTATGACAATGAATCCTTTATCATTCTTTCAATTATTTGATCGTTATCCATTGGAGTTATTAGATAAAGATGGTGAATATTATGATCCTTCAAATTTTAATAATGATAACAATGATGATGATGACGATGACGATGATGGTCAAAGTAAAATTAAAGAAATGCCACAAAATAAATCTCAACTTTTACAACAATTCTTTGAAATTTATTTTGATAAAATTGATTCAACAAGTTCAAGTGATCAAAGAAAACTAATTGCAATTGGTCTTTCAAATCTTTTGGCAATTCCAAGAGAAGAGGTTTATCCACAAATTGGTGAAATCATTACAAATGTAGTTGGTATAAGAGCTGATATCTCTGATATCACACATGATGATATCTATTGCAATGATGGAGATGAAGTTAGTGGCGTTCAAATTCAATCCGATCATATCTTTCAAGTTGATCCACTTACTACTATTGATCTCTCAACTTATTTATATCAAAAGATTCAAGAATGTTCAAATCTATTTGGTACTGAAAATTTCCAAAAAGCAATTGTAAATGTTCATCCTTCAATTTTATCATTAGCAATTCCTCCAAAAAATTAATTAATAATTAAATAATAAATAATCAAATAAATAAATAAATAAATAATATTAAAGTAAAAACAAAACTAAATATCATTGATTATGTAATTAAAAATATATTTTTATTAAAAAAAGTAATATAATTTGGGTGAATGCATTGAAAAATATATTAAAAAATCTATTATTGTTTGTATGTTTTCCTAAAAAAGTAAAGATCTCCATTGACAAATAAATATTTTATTAAAAAAAAATTGTAATGAATTAAACAATAATAATTAAAATAATAATTAATTTATTTAGTTTTTATATGTTTTAGAGTTTTCGTTCGAAACTCCTCGGCCGAAAATAATGAAAACTCGAAAATTATAAAAACTGAAAAAAATGAAAAAAATAAAGTTAGTTTTGATTCACTCTTTACAGCATTCATATAATATTAATTGTGTGTTCCTTTATTTATTTTTTTTTTTTTTTTTTTTTTTTTTTTTAATATTGGATTAACAAGATTGATATATGTCCATCTGTGTTAATACGAGTTTTATTTAATATTTATTTAAAGGCTTATCATTTAAGCTGAAGGGTTATTTTAATCATATGAATTGATCAAAAGATATAATATTTGGGAGAGATGATTCTGGAATACAATAGTAATTAGCTGTTGTTTTTCTTAGCTTGATCGTTGAAGTGAGAAGGATCTTAGGATCTTTGAAGTTATTATGGTCTTTTGCTGATAAGTTTTTCAGATCTTTTGCTTTTTTGATGTATTCTAGAGTGGCCAATTTGTGCCATTTCTTTAGAAGGGAGCTGTATGATAGTGATTCATTTGTTAAAGGATCTTCACTGTATATTTGATTGCAAATCCAAATCCAAATGTTGTGGAGGATAAGGGCCATTAGGTTTCTATATGCGAATGATCTGGTTAGATCATAGTCTATTGCTTTATAGTTCCATTCAAAGTATTCTTTGTGGAATCTGTGGTTGGCGTAATCTGCATTCACTTCTTGATCTTTTTTGGCTGTCGGTGATAATTTTGGAGTTATTCTATTAATGAAATTGTTATTTTGCCTAATTCTTGTATGGTGCCAGTTTTTACCTTTGCCTGTGGTAATATAGATGAAATTTTTGAGTTTATTTATTTTTATGAATTGTTTTGTTTTCTTGCATGAGAAGAACAGGTGACCGTATGGGTCTTTGCTCATATCTTCTTTGCAGAGTGGGCATTGTTTGTTGTGAAGGTAGTTTATTGGAAGGCATCTGGCATGGAATCTAAACATTGTGTCTCTTGTTTTAGGGTCTTTTATCTTCAGTATGTTGTTGAAGAGTTGATTATAGCTGTAGCCTCTTAAGTTTAGAGATGATTGGAATTCCGTTTTAGGGATGGTTGGATTTTGGTCTTGAATTGTGGTATACCATTCTGCCAGTGAAAGTGGTTGTCCATTTTCGTTTTTTATGGATGTGAGATTATTGTTGAAGATTGCTTTTTTTATTCTTATTTTGTTCCATTCGTCTAAGTTTTCTTTTAGGTATCTGGATGTGAATTTGTTTTTTTGGATCTGATATTCCCAGCTTTTGTGATGAGATGAGTTTGTTTGTTTGGTTTCTAGTGCTAGGATGAACTGGTTTATGATCCAAAGTTTCTGCGCCAGTTGTCTCAATTCTATATTCCAAATGTTCCAGCCTCCTACTTTTAGTGGGTATCTTGCTCTTTTGGTTCTCATTAAATTAATAACTTGAAATCCACTAGCATTTTTGTTGTTTGGTGCCGATAAAAACCATTCGACTAATTTATTGATTTGGTTTAATTCCTCTTCCTTAAAGTTCTCTACATATGAATAGTAGGTTAATTTAGAGAGTGCGAATGCTTTGAGGATGTTGGTTTTGGTTTTGATTGTTGAGTCAGTGGTTTTCCATAGTACTAAGGATGATCTTATTGTGTTTAATATTTCTGGCATTTTTCTTGTTATCCCTTTGCCTGTGAAGAAGTATCCCAAGTATCTTTCTGGATTTGTAGATATTGGAATTCTTTGGTTGGTATTGTCTGGGTTGCCTATAAGAATTGATGAAGATTTGTCGATGTTTAGTTTTGAGGAAGTGGCTTTGCAAAATGAATTGAAGTGTTGTAGTACTAATTCAAGTTGTTGAGAGTCTGGGACCATTGAAGCCGAGTCGTCTGCAAAGCTTTGGAATTTCTCTCTGTGGTTGCTGTTGTTTAGAGGAAGGCCAGTAATTCGGTCATCTTGTAAAATTTTTCTAGCTAAAGCCTCTATTACAAGGACGAACAGGGTGGGTGATAGTGGATCTCCTTGTTTAACTCCTCTTTTGATCTCAAAGGGTATAGTAGTTCTACCATTAATTTCAATTCTTGCTTCAGATTTGGTGAGTAGATTCATTATCAGGTTGATTATATTGGTTGGAATGTTGATGTGTTGTAGTGATCTGAGTATTGAACCGTGTGAGATCGAGTCAAAGGCTTTTTCGAAATCATATAGTGTAATTATTCCGTTAATTCTTTTATCATTACAATAGTTGATTAATTCGTTCATTGATATGATATTATCTAGAATGAATCTGCCTGGTACGAAACCTTTTTGATTGTGGTTGATCACTTTCGTTAGTATTGGGATTATTCTATTGTTTATTAGTTTTGAGTGGATTTTATATATACAGTTAGCCAGTGTAATTGGTCTTCTGTTTTTGATTAGTTCGGGGTCTCCCTTTTTAGGTATCGTGATAATGAGGCCTTCTTTGTAATTTTTGCTAATTAGATGAGGATTTCTTAGAGTGTCGTTGAATGCTGAGGCCAGTATTGGAGCTAGTTTTTCTTTGTGTGTTATGTAGAATAAGTTTGGAATTCCATCTGGGCCTGGTTTACATTAAAAAATTTACGAAGTTCGGAAAATTGGGATACAAAAAAGAAAGTTCCGAACCAGGATTGAACTGGCGACCTAACGATTTGCAGTCGCTTGCTCTTCCACTGAGCTATCGAAACTTGTTGAAAAAAATATTTTTTTATTCATTTTTGGCGCCGATTTTAAAAGTTTTTAAAATCTTGGTGAAACAAAAATTTTTAAATCATTTTTTCAATTCTTTGAAGTTCCAACTCGAGTTTTTTTGCTTCAACAACAAAACAAAAAACAACTAAACCATTCCTACTACAAACAAAAACAACAACAAAAAAAACAAAAAAAAAACTTTAAAACAATTATAAATGATTCATTATTTTGTTTGAATTTTTAAGATTGTATTTATTTATAATGATACTTTATAATTTTAAATTGACATTTTTAGCTTTTTTCTTATTTATTTTATCAATTAATTTTTAATAAATAAATTATTAAGGGATTTCCAAAAAAAAAAAAAAAAAAGAAAAAAAAATCAAATAACAACAATTTTTATTTTAATAGAATTTAAATTATTTAATATCATTTTTAATAAATCATTACCATCCCACCTTTTTTTTATTTATATTTTTGTTTAATTTCTCATAAAAAAAAAACTATTGATTTTTTTCATTTTTATTTTTTTTTATTTTTATTTTTTTTATTTTTTATTTTTTTTCATTTCGTCTAGTTTTTTTTTTTTTTTTTTTTGTAATAAAATTTTCTTTTTTTTTTTTTATTTTTTTTTTTTATTTATTTCGAAATAAATTAAATCAAATAAATAAAAAAGATGCCGTCTATTTCACCAAATCTATTAGCATCATTACAAGATCATACTAAAAACATTAGAAATATATGTGTGTTGGCACATGTTGATCATGGTAAAACCACATTATCCGATTGTTTAATCAGTAGCAATGGTATCATTTCACCAGAGATGGCTGGTAAATTAAGATATTTAGATTTTCTAGAAGATGAACAAGAAAGAGAAATTACAATGAAAGCAAGTGCAATTTCATTATTATTTCAACAACCATCATCATCATCGTCATCAAATGATAAAGAATCATTTTTAATTAATTTAATTGATTCACCAGGACATGTGGATTTTTCAAGTGAAGTTTCAACAGCAGTTAGAATTACAGATGGTGCATTAGTATTGGTTGATGCAGTCGAAGGTGTTTGTATACAAACTCATGCAGTATTGAAACAAGCTTATCAAGAAAAAGTTAAACCATGTTTAGTATTAAATAAAATTGATCGTTTAATACTCGAGTTACATATGACCCCATTGGAAGCTTATCAACATCTATCAAAAATAATTGAACAAGTTAATGTAATCACTGGTACATTAACATCTGAAGAGATCATTCTAAAAGAATCCTCTGAGGATTACATTGAATCCTCTGATGATTCAAATTTAAATTTTAATGAAAATATTGGTACTGAATATTATTTTTCACCTCAAAAAGGTAATGTAGCTTTCACAACTGCTTTTGATGGTTGGGGTTTTACAATTAAACAATTTATTGATTTATGTTATAAAAGTAAGTTAAAATTTTATCATTTTTATCATTTTTATCATTTTTTTTATTTTAATAATTGATTAATTAATTTTTTTTTTTTTTTTTTTTTTTTTTACTTTTTAGAAACTGGAATTAAAAAAGAAATTTTAGAAAAATGTTTATGGGGTGAGTATTATTATCATCCAAAAGAGAAAAAAATTTATAAATCACCAAAAGGTAATTTAATGCCAATGTTTGTAACATTCATTTTAAATAGTGTTTGGGAAGTTGTAAAAACTATTGTTGGTACACCAGAATGGATTGATAGAGATAGATTGGATAAAATGATTAGTGTTTTAAATATAACTGTTGGTGCAAGAGATTTGGCATCAAAAGATCAAAAAATTGTATTGAAATCAGTTTTACATGCATGGTTACCATTATCAGAGGCAGTTTTATCAATGGTTTGTGATAAATTACCAGATCCAATTGAAGGTCAAGCTAGAAGAATGGAAAAAATATTTAAACCTTCAAAATCATTATCAACTTCATCATCATCATCATCATCATCATCAAATCAATCAAATGTTGAATTAATAGAAAAACAAAAACAATTACTATATGATACAATTACATGTAATTCATCAGATGATTGTGAAATTGTTGCTTATGTTGCAAAAGTTTTTGCACATAATAAACGTGGTGGTGTTCAAACTTCAACAATTCATAGACCTGTACCACCAAGAAGAGTACAACCATCTGCTGTACCTTCACAAAATAGACAACAACAACTTCATCAAGATGAAAAAGATATACTTAAAATTGATAATATGTTTATTAGTTCAGCACCATCAACTACAAATGATTCAACAACAACAACAAAAACAACAACTACATCACCATCATCACCAATAACATCAACAGCAAAACCATTAGATTTATCAACAATACCAACAGGACCAATTAAAGCTAATAATAATGATGAAGAGTTTATTGCAGTTGTAAGAGTATTTAGTGGTGTATTAAAAAAAGGTAAAACTATTTATGTTATGGGACCACGTTATGATCCGATGAATCCAACACATGATGTTTATAAAGTGGAGATAACTCATCTCTACCTATTGATGGGTAGTAGTTTAGAACCAATCGATAAAGTACCAGCAGGTAATGTTTGTGGTGTTGGTGGTGGTGTTGGTAATTTAGTATTAAAGAGTGCAACCATCTCTAGTAGTTTAATGTGTCCACCAATTTCAAATATGATGTTTGTTTCATCACCAATTGTAAAGGTTGCATTGGAACCAGAGAATATCTCTGATTTACCAAAACTTTTACATGGTTTAAAACTTTTAAATCAAGCCGATCCATTGGTTGAAGTTTACGTTCAAGAAACTGGTGAACATGTTATTGTAGCATCTGGTGAATTACATTTAGAACGTTGTATTCGTGATCTTAAAGAATCATTTGCAAAAATTAATGTTCATGTTTCTTCACCAATTGTACCATTTAGAGAAACTATTATAACACCAACAATAACTACACCAACTACCTCATCAACAATTACATCATCGTCATCTACAACAGCAGCAGCAACAGCAACAACAACAAATAATAGTGGTCAGCAATCACCACCACTTAAAGAGATTATTACAGTTAAAACAGCAAATAAAAAAGTATCAGTAAAAATACGTGCAATTCCATTACCAAAGAATATTACAAATTTAATTGAACAACGTTCACAACAACTTAGAGATCTTTTCTTGGGTGGTAAGAATACCAATAAAGAATTATCAGATAATAAAATTACAAAGAGAGAAGCTGAACAAGCAGAAAGAGAAGATTTCCAAAAAGAATTGGAAGAGGAATTAGAAAAATCTGGTGGTGATTGGAAAAATGAAATTAAAAATATTTGGTCATTTGGTCCAAGACATATTGGTCCAAATTTATTATTAAATCATATTCCTGGTTATAATTTATCACCTTATTGGAAACATTCTTTACAAAGAGGTATTCAAAAGAAATTAAAAAAATTACAAAAACAACAACAACAAGAAAAAGAAGAAATTAAAGAAGAAGAAGAAGAAAAAGAAGAAGAAGAAAAAGAAGATGAAGAAGATGAAGATGAAAAAGAAATAGAAGAAGAAGAGATTCAAGAGGAAGAAAATTCAAATTCAGAAGTTGGATCAATAAAATTATTAGATGGTGATGATAAATTTAAAAGAATTAGTGAATTGGATAATTCAATTGTATCAGGATTTCAATTGGCAACTATTGCAGGTCCATTATGTGATGAACCTATGATGGGAGTTTGTTTAATCGTTGAGGATATAGATATAATACGTGAGGAGGGTGATCAACAAAATTCAGATTCTTATGGTCCATTATCAGGTCAAATGATCTCAACAGTTAAAGAAGGTTGTAGAATGGCATTCCAAATTAAACCACAACGTTTAATGGAAGCGCTTTATCTTTGTGAAATTCAAGTAACTTCAACCGCTCTTGGTAAAATGTATTCAGTTTTATCCTCTAGAAGAGCTCAAATTCAAAAGGAGGGTGTTAAAGAGGGTACTCAAATCTTTTGTATTCAAGCACGTTTACCTGTAGTTGAAAGTTTTGGTTTCTCTCAACAAATTATGATAAAAACTTCGGGTGCCGCTAGTACTCAATTGTTCTTTGATAATTATTGGGAAACTATTGAACAAGATCCTTACTATGAACCAACCACTGAAGAAGAACTCGAAGATAATGGTGTAAATATCGCAAGTTTGGGTAATAATATAGCTAGACAATATATGAATATGATACGTAAAAGAAAAGGTTTATTTGTTGAAGAGAAATTAGTTGAACATGCTGATAAACAAAGAACTTTAAAAAAGAATAAATAAATTTTAAAATAATAATAATTATAAAAATAATAATAATAATAAAAATATATGTATACAAATTATTTATTAAAATTAATTCTTTTTTTTATTTATTAATTTATTTATTTTTTTAATATTTATATTTTAAACAATTGGTTGTGGATATAATTCATCAGGTATTGGGAAATCTGATGGTTTAGGTTTTGGAACTTCATTTGGAAATGGAGATGGATCAGGATTTCTAGGTGGATCATCTGGTTTTGGGTCAAATTCATTGGGTTCCATTGGTTTTGGATGTTCGTGAGGTTCCAATGGTTGAGGAGTTTTAACTGTAGTAAAACACCTTTTATAATTTAAAATTCCTATTCTTGAAATAAATTTGAAATTTCCTGTTTTTGATTTTATTATATTCATTGTAGTTTTAATTTTTTTTTTTTTCTTTTATTATCTAAATGTTTTTTTTCCTATGATAGTTGGTGTGAAGTTATATTTAAAAAAAAAATAAAAAATAAAAATAAAAAAAAAATAAAAATAAAAAAAAAAAAAATAAAAAATAAAAAAAAATAAAATTTTTTTTTCCTAAAATAGGATTTTTTTTTATTTGAAAAGTAGCTTCATACAATCCATTGGTTATTAAAAACCTTTGAAATTACGAAAGAAATCAAGGACAATATTTTTTATATAATCTAGATAAATAGAGCACTTAAAATTAATGTAAAGTTCTGTTTTTTTTTTTAAATCTATATTTTTATTAAAAAATATTCCCTGCTCGTTGTTTTTGAAAATAAAAAAATAATTACAAAAAATAGATGATAAATAATTAAATTGTAAAAATAATTATTTAGTAAAAAAAAAAAATAATATAAAAAATAAAATAAAAAAATAAAATAAAAAAAATAAAATAAAAAAAAACTTAATGACCATTCATTTTTTTTATATTTTATATCATTTTGTGTATTTTTGAGTGCTCTATTTATCTATACTAAATTGGGATCAAAACTAAATAAAAATAAAAAGTTGTTAAAAAAAAAAAAGATATAAAAAATAAGGGGAGGTTGCATAGAAAAAGAGTTTATGCTACATACCATTTTAATATTGGGTAGCTACTGTCACTGATGTGAAGTCTTGTCTTTATTTTTTTTTATTTTTTTTATAAAGTAAACATGAAAAAAAATCATCAGTCTATGATAAAGTATTAAAAATATTAAATTAATTTTTTAATAGCAATAAAAGCTAATTAAATAAAAAAATGGATAGCAGGTTTTTTTTTTTTTTTTTTTTTATAGACAAATTCCAAAAGTAATTAATTGGGAAAAATAATTATAATATATTATTAATAATAAATTTGATTACAAGTTTAATAATTATTTGCATCCATCTCTACAATTATTTAATAATTCCATAAAATTTGGACTCATTGATTTAATTTGAATTTTCTTTAAATTTATTTCCCCACATAAATAATTTGTTTTTTGGATTTGGTTGGCATAAACTGAATACAAAAAAATTTTACATCTGGTATGGTTTTGGTCGAATAAATTTTTCCATTTTTAATAATTATACCAACAATTTTTTTTTTTTTTTTTTTTCCTTTAAATTCAGGATTATTACAATAACAAACTAATTACAAAAATAATTTACTTTTATTTGAACAAAATCAAATGAAATTTCAAAATTCTAAATAAAATTCGATCGATTTTTAAAAAATAGCATATCTTTTGCAAAGTTTTTTATTATTTTTTTCCATTTCTTTTCTTTTTTCATATTTTTCTTTTATTTTTTTTCTAGATATTAAATTCTATATTTAGTGGTTAGAGAAAACTTAACATTAAAATTTTTTAAAAAAAATACACTAATAAAGAGGGGGAATTAAACAAATATGAAAAAAAATTATAATAAAAGTAATAAAAATTCAATATCATCAAACTCAAGTCAATTTTGCAACCATTATAACAGCAAATGTGGGTTTTTTATTATTATTTGTCGACAAATGTAATGATATGTTGGTAAAGGGGATCGAACTCTTAATCTAATTAAGAGCATTTAAAAAGTATCGCCTAGACATGGGATCGAACCATGGACCTAGCGGTTAACAGCCGCTCGCTCTGCCTACTGAGCCATCCAGGCATTTTTGATGTAATAAAATTTTTTTAGCTAAACTTAATTTTATACTTTTGTCAATTTATGGTATAAAAAAAATTTTTTATTTGTATATAAACTACATTAATATTTCCAAAACAATAGAAAATATTTTATTTTATTTGAAACCAACAATTTTTCAAATCTAATATTAATACCCTTATTATTTAAATCCTATTTCCAAAATTATTTTTTAAAAATTTTAATTAAAAAAAAAAAAAAAAAAAAAAAATTTTATTTTCTAAAAAACGAATTATAATTATCATTCAAACAAAACAAAAAAAAATGGATAGAATGCTCGAAACTAGTGAAACATTTTCTATTTCAGGCATTATTGAAAATGAAATTGAACAAAGGGAATCATTTATTAATGATACTTCAAAAATAGTAGAATTACTTTTTAAACAATTTAACATAACCCAACAACAACAACAAAACAATGAAAATAAATTAATAAATGAAACATTTTCAATGGTTTTTCAACTTTTCAAAGAAATGTTATCACCATTATATTCATTAGTTAATGAAGACATGATGCCAAATATATTTGAACTCTACCAAATGACAGAAGATTTAAGATATTATTTTGCACTTTTTAATGGTGATATTAAAAATAAATTAAAAAATATCACTACAACTACAAAAGATCTTAGAATTTGTAATAATAAAAAGGAATTAATTAAAGAATTAATAAAAAATCAATATGATATTGATAGAAAACCAATTGATCAACAATCAATTTCAAATTTAAGAAAAGAAGAAAAAGAAAAACAAAAAGAAAATGAAAATGAAAATGAAAATGAAAATGAAAATGAAAATGAAAATGAAAAAGAAAACCAAGAATTGGATAAAAAAGTAAATCAAACAAATGATAATGAAAAAGATGGTGATGAAAATGAAAACGAAATTAAAGATTGTTTCTTTTTATTATTCCAACTTTTTACATCAATTGTTTATAATCTTCAATCAAATTGTGAAAAACTTTTATTACAATCAATTGATATTTCTAAAAATAATTTTAAAAGACAATTTTATAATCATTTAATTAAAAGAGATTTAAATTATTTAGAAAATTTAACTTTTAGATTAAATTTAATAAATGATTTAAATAAAAAAGAAGAAGAAAAAGAAAAAGAAAAAGAAAAAGAAAAAGAAGAAAACTCTTTTGATACCTTTTCAAAATTATTTTTAAATGATAAACAACAAAAAGAAAATACAAATAATATTATCAATAATAATTTATTAGAATCATTTCAAATTATATTTTCAAATTATATTGAAAAAAATAATTTAAATGTTGATTTGATTTTAGAAAGTTTTAATAATTAAATAAATAAAATAAAAAAAACAATAATTTTAAATTAATTTTAAAAATACAAATATTTTATTTATGAACGAGCTAATTTAACAATATCACTACCATTAATTATATTTGATTTATAACCATTTGTTGAAGCTTTTACCATTGCTTGACTTATTTCTCTTAGTGTAATGAATCCATTTTGAGAGATTGAACGACCAATTGGATATAACCAACCAATATATTTATACATTTTGTAGGCATTTTTTAAACCTGGTATATTTGGTTGAATGAAACCAGGACGGAATGCAAATGTTTTATTGAAATTGGATGCTATAATATGATTTTCAGTTTTAGCTTTTACACGTGCCCAATTTGACCAAGAGTTTTCATTTGTTCCACTACCTGTAACATAAATGAAGGTAAAGTTATTATCATCCTTTGATTTTATATTATTTACAAGTTCAACTTTTCTTAACATTTCCATTGGCATATCATAGGATATTTTATGATAAGTTTCATTATCAACACCAACTGACGATATACCAGCACAAAAGTATACTGAATTATATCCAATGAATTCATTTTGAATATTTGTTAAATTTGAAAGATCATTATGTAAAATTTCTTTAACTTTTTCATTCTTAAATCCAGATTCTCTTCTACCAACAATTAATATCTTTTCAACTTCATCACTTTCAATTGCATTTTGTACAACACCTTCACCAATCATTCCACTTGCACCAGTAATAATTGCTCTAATTTTATTATTACTATTATTGTTATTGTTATTAATTTGATTATTCTCCATATTGAATATATTATCTTCTATTTCAATATTATTTAAATATATAATGTATGATATGATTAAAATTATTATAAAATATCTTTTTTTTAAAAAATTCATTTCTATTTATTTATTCCATTTTGTTCTAAAAAAAAAAAAAATTTATTTTTAATTTTATTTTTTTTTTATTTTTTTTTAGGACAGTTGTGGTTGACACCTAATAATTGCTTTTTTTTTTTATTTTTTTTTTTACAGCTAATTCAAATGAAAAAATAAGTTTCATCATGTTGCGTTTATTGGAGTAATCAAACATCAGACTTTTATTTTTAATAATTATTTAATTTTAGAAAAATAAAGTCCAAAAGTAAAAAAAAAAAAATAATAATAAAAACATTATTGTGATGGTACTTGTAAATCAGCGCCAATGAACTAAAAATTAAAAAAAAAAAAAAAAAATTAAATTAAATTAATATATTAAAATAATTAATAATAATAATAATAATAAATAATAGTAGTAATAAAATTAAATTAAAATTACCTTTTTAAGTTCGCAAACAGTTAAAATACCATCAGAATCTTTATCGACTTGTTCAAAATATGATTTGATCATTTCGCATGCATCTGATATTTTTAATATATACATATAAATATATATAAATTAGTAATAATTTTTTTTTTTTTTTATTCAACTATAATATTTATTATTTACCATTTAATTTTAAACCTTGTTTAACAAAATAATCAAGCATTTCACCAGCGGTTAAATTACCATCATTATCTTTATCCATTGGTGAGAGAATTTCGTTTACTTCTTTGGTAAGAGCATCATTAATAGCATTTGAGTTTTTAGTAATAGCCCAGTTTCTTATTTCTTCATATGCTATATTTAAAAAATCAATATTTAATATTAATTATTTATTTATTTATTTATTTATTTTTTTTTAAACAATTCCAATTATTTTAAAACTTACTTAATTTGCCATTTTTATTTTTGTCAGCATCTCTAAAAACAGCTACAGCAGTTCCAACTGGATTTTTGGCTTTTTTATTTTTTAAATCTGCAATTAATTCTTGAAGTGTAATACTTTGGTTAAAATCACTATCAGTTCTAATTATTTCATTCTATAAAAAAAAAAAAAAAAAAAAAAAAAAAAAAAAAAAAAAAAAAAAAAAAAAAAAAAAAAAAAATGGTTCCCGGGTTTACTTTTTTTTTTTTTAACCAATATTTAAAACAAAAAAAAAACAAAATCCTACATAATTTTTTGAAAAAATTCATTAAGGGAACTTTTTATTTGGTTGGAATTTTGTTAAAAAAATTTTTAATTTAATAATCAAAATAATTAAAAAAAATTGTATTTATATTCAATTTTTTTTTTTTTGTTTTTTTTTTTTCCTTCTTTTTTTAATTTAATTTTTTTCATTTTTTTTCAATTTAATTTAATTTAATTATTTTTGTTTGGCAAATTACAAATTTAACCCCTGTGGTGAGTGTGGGGTGATAAATTTTTCAAAACCCATCAAAATCAAAATCAAAAATTTAAAAAAAAAAAAAAAAAAAAAAAAAAAATTATTATTATTATTTTTATTTTTATTATTATTTAATTAGAGATAATTTAACCATATCACTACCATGAATTATATTTGAATTATAACCATTTATTGAAGCATGTATCATTGCTCTGCTTAACTCTCTTAAAGTAACAAATCCATTTTGAGTGATTGATCGGCCAATTGGATACATCCAACTTATGTATTTATAGGTTTTATATGCATTTTTTAAACCTGGTATATTTGGTTGTATCCATGCTGGGCGGAATGCAAATGTTTTATTGAAATTTGAAGATATAATTTGATTCTCTGCTTTTGCTTTAACTTGTGACCACATTAACCAAGAATCGGAATTTGTTAATGCCGATGTTATATAAATGAATGTACAATCATTATCATCCTTTGATTTCATATTATTTACAATTTCAAATTTTTTTAACATTTCCATTGGCATATCAACTGTTAATTTTTCATAAGTTTCTCTATTCAATCCAACTGATGAAACACCAGCACAAAAGTATACTGAATTATATCCAATGAATTCATTTTGAATATTTGTTAAATCTAAAAAATCATTATGTAAAATTTCTTTAACTTTTTCATTCTTAAATCCAGATTCTCTTCTACCAACAATTAATATCTTTTCAACTTCATCACTTTCAATTGCATTTTGTACAACACCTTCACCAATCATTCCACTTGCACCAGTAATAATTGCTCTAATTTTTTTATTATTATCCATTTTTGAAATAGGTTTTTTAAATCCTTAATATTTTATTTTATTATTTTTAACCATATAATAATAATATTTCTTTTATGTTTGAAAAAAAAAAAAAAAAAAAAAAACTATTTTTACACCCAATGATTACTTTTTTTATTTTTATTTTTTATTTTTAACACCTAATTAAAACATTTGCAAAGATATTTAAATTATAAAAAGATATTAAAATTCAAAACGTCGTTATTTAAATAAACTATTATCTGAAAATAGAAATAAAAAAAATAATAAAAAAAAAAAAAAAGAAACTAGTTTTAAATTTAATATTTTAATTATTTATTTTGATTTTGATTTTAATTTTGATTTTGATTTTTAATTTTAATTTTTATTTTTATTTTTTTAATGAGTTGTATGAGAAGATAAAACATCTAACCAAATTTTCATTTCTTCTTCAGTTTCAGAAGCCAAGAAATATAATCTTTGAGAGGTTACAAGAGTAAAGGAATATTTTTGTTTTGGTCTACTTTCTTGTTTAACTGAATGGAATAAATCAATGATACCTTTTTCTTTTCTTTTATTTTTCTTTGAAACTTTATAATAAGTTAAAACGTCATTCTTGTAAACGAATAAATATTTCTTCCAATCACTTGAATTATTTGAAGTTGGAGAACTTGTTTTAAATAAATAACCTTGATGTTCTTTCTTAACTGGAACACGTGGTTTATCCAAGAAACTTGTTTTTCTTTCAGTGATTGCATGTGAACTACCACGACTCCATGTTCCTTTTCCATTTGATGTATCAGTACTATCCTTTAAATTTATTCCTTGAATATGTTCTTCTTCATTATTTAATATTGTTGGTGTTGTTGGTCTACTACCAGTTGTAGTTGAAGTAGTAGTATTTGTTGTTGTTGTTGTTGGTGTTAATACATTATTATTATTATTTTCAGTTTGTGTTGGTGTTGGTGTTGGTGATGATCTACCATTATCTAATTTTACATTTTCAGTTTGTGTTGTTGTTGCTGTTGGTGGTGGTGATGATTGTGAATTTAAATTTGGTGAAGTAGGTGTAGAATCATTATTTACATGAATTGTAGTTGAAGTTGGTGTTGGTGTTGGTGTTGTTGAATCTCCATTTTGAGAGTTATTATTATTATTATTATTATTAATATATTTTGCTTTTATCCAAGATAATTTAATTTCATAAGAATCTTTTGGATTTGGTTTTGTTAAACCTGATGGAATATTCTTTTCATATTTATTATTTGCTTTGATATTACCTTCTTGTTTTTTAACGATATCAGAGAATGCAACTGATAACGATCTAACTGATTTTACATTACCTTCTGGTAAATTCTTATGAATTGATGAACAATCTAAGCAAACTACAACACCATAATTAATTGAAACCCATGATGGATCTGATGCTCCACATTCTGCACAATTATTATTACCTGGAATATTTAATATTGAATCCTTAATTATTTTTTTATAAAAAAGATAAATTAATATTAATATTATTCAAATTAAAATGATTTCAATTCACACACACACATAAAATAAAAAATAAAAAATAAAAAAAATAAAAAAAAAATAAAAAATAGATTTACCAAAAAAAGAAAAAAAAAAAATACATTTTTACAAAGAAAGGAAAGATATAAATAGAATTTTTTTAAGAAAAAAGGAAAGAAGTAGAGATAGTCCTTTTAGGAGATTTAATGAATTTTTTTGTGCTTAAAAAAAAAGATATTATAGAATTAAAATTTTTTTGTGCCAAACTTTCATCATTATTAATATTATCACCACAACTATTATTACCGTAACCACTACTACCTTTGCTATTGTCATCATGACTAATAGAACAGTTTAATTCTTTTGAACAAGATAAATCCTTCCCCTTTTTGACTTGTGTAGTAGTAGTATTATTATTATTATCATCATTTGTAGTTGTGGTGGTGGTAATATCAATATTATTGGTGAAGGATTTACCATCAAAATCATTATTACCATGGTTATCATTATTTAAAAGACAAGAAACAGATAGAGTAGAAGTTGGAAAAGAATTCAGTCTATCTTCATCATTATTGATATTAATGAGAGTATTTGACCTACTTTGATAAAATGATAGTTTTCGAATTTTTTGTTTTTGATTGATAGAGTGTGAAGGTGAAGGTGATGGTGATTGTGATTGTGATTGTGATGCAGATGTAGATGTAGATGTAGATATAAAATTATTAATATGATATAATACCTGTGAAGATAAAGCTAATGGAGTTAAATTTGAATTTGAAGTATTTAAATGTTGTTGTTGTTCTAAAGATCTTTGTTGTTGATTTAAGAAAGAACTACCCAATGAAGCAGATAAAGAACCTGTAGCATTTGAATGAGAAGCTATTGGTACAACTATTGGAGTAGTATTGCTACTTGAAGAAGTTGGAGAGGTAGCACTAGCGATACTTGTGAAATTATTAATATTATTATTTTCATCTTTCAAAGATTCCAATTTCTTTTTAATTGATAATCTAATTAAAGAGATCCATTGGAATAGTACAGTTGAATCTTCACAACTGAAAAAGTAAATTCTTGATGGAGTAATCAATTGGAAACAATGTGGATGATCAACTACTTGAGCCAATTTAACTGAACAAAGTATTAAATTGATACATTTGATTTTAGTTGGTTCTTTTGGAGATTCAGTTGACGAATAACGATGATAATAGAGATGAGTATTCTTTAAATAGAATTTCTTTGATCTCCAAGAGATTTCACTATGTTTCTTTTCTAAAACATTTGAAAATTCTGAATCTTTTACAACTGATATATCAAATGGTACTGTTGTTAACTCATCAGCATCAGTTATCAATGATCTCTTTTTACTTTTTGATTTCTCTAAAAGTTGAAAAATACATTCATCCAATTCACCCATCCATGTCATTTTCTCATTTAATGATAATGCTTCTAATTGAATTGATGTAGTTGGCATTGTTAAATTATTATTATTATTACTACTAATACCAAATGAACTATTTAAACCATGACCACTATTTGTTAATGGTGATGATCCATTACTATTTACAATATTTATATTATTATTACTACTATTTACAAAACCACTATTTGAAGAGGTATTATTATTATTATTTACATTATTACTATTACCAATAGAACTTAAACTATTTGTAATTGTTGAAGCGAATGATGAAGAAAATGGTGAAAATGATAAAATTGGTGAATCATCATTATTATTATTTAGATTATTATTTTGGTTATTATTTTGATTATTATTTTGATTATTGATTTGATTATTGATTTGACTATTTAATTCATTTGCATCACCAACACCAATAATTTGAAAAGTGAAACCATCAGGATTTGAATCAACTAATGAAGAACCAGCTAAAAAGTAAGAATTTAAATATTTTGATTTACCTTCATTAATGATTTCTTTTGGTGAATGAAAAGTTGATTTTGAATTTTTATCACTTGAATTATTATTTGATAAACGAGCAGAGTCACGAATTTTGCTAACGATTTTATTCTCTGTTTTAACTAATAAATCATTGAATAAAAAGTAAAGATGAATTTTATCATTTGAAATTAAAGTACCCTTTTTAACATATCTTCTATGTGGTTCAGCTAAATTATTGAATTTACCAGTTAATGAAGATTGAATGGTTAATACTTGATTAAGATTCTCAGCCTCTCTCTTCTTTTCATTGACATATTCAGCAACATCTTTCATTTTCTTTAAAGCCAATGAAAGATCTTGGTGATCTGGATGTGACTCTTTAGTATTTTTCAACAAATCTTGTAATAATAGAATATAACGAGGAATACGTTGAATTGGTGCAATTAAGAATGCAGATAAATCCAAGCCGAATTGGTTACGATTCTTTTCCAAAAGCGATGCAAACTTTGGTATCTCCATACACTCGGTAATCGTTTGGATAGAGTTATTGTAATTGTTTACATAGATGGTGTACACCTTTAAGAAAGCAGACATTTCTATGAAAATATCGCCAATCTTTTGACCTGACGAATACCAAATCTTATTTCTCGATACTAATTTCTCCAAAATTAAACTATTGTAACGATGGATGATCTCAATCTGTGAGAAAATACTACGAACTTGTTGAGTCGATAGAAAAGCTTCACTTGGCTTCAAATAGTGGGTTGTCACCATAGCCAACGACGTTACATACTTGTCCTCTGTGGAGAGAATCTCTTTGACAATTTCATTTCTACGATAAAGTGGGAACATTTTAAAGAGTTTCTTTCTTTGAATCTTTCCTTTAACTATTGCTTGAACACGTATTAATCCACGATATGCCTTTTTATTATTCATAAAATGTTTTTTATATTCATTTAAATGTTGTTTATATTTCTCTAATACATTTCTCCATTTAGATCTCACTAAATAACCACGAATAACCGATTGCATGAAAATTATCTTTTTCAAATCGTAGAATTTACTTTGATGATCATTTAATTTAATTTCAATTAAACTAACTGTACGTTGTAATGGTTCATGAATACCACCACTACCACTACCACTTAATGATAATCCACCAGAAATAAGATAACCTGATTCTGTTCTTTTTAATACTCTTTCTGATGATATATTTAATGATGATGATGTTGATGGTCCAACAACACCACTAGTATTACCACTACCTGGTGAGTATGTATTATATTTTTCATTACCACCTGTTGTATTACCTGTACCACCTTCAAATAAAAATTTACTTCTAATCGTACTAACTGATACACCTGTTGTTGGGGAAATTCTTGTTCCTGTTGTTGTTGTTGTTGCTGTTGGTGGTACATTTGTTGTTGCTGTTGGTACATTAGTTGAGGTAGATGTAGCGGTGGTGGTGGTGGTGGTGGTATTCAATGGTGTAACTGTTGGTATAACTGTTGATGGTGTTACTGTGGCTGGCGCTGTCGATACTGGTTGTTGAGATGCAACTGGTGGTGTTAAAGTGGTTGCTGTTGTTGTTGTTGGGGTGGCTGTAGTTGGTTGTGGTTGTGGTTGTACTACAGAAGTACTTGTTGTTGTTGTTGTTGCTACTGTTGAAGATGATTGATCTTTGTTTGGAGAGATATGAGAGAATCTATTTGCGGCATTTACTTGCATACTAGCTCTGTAGAATCTTGGTTTTGTTGGTGTTGTTGTAGTATTTGTAGATGTTATTGTTGTTGTTGTACCAGTTGTTTCACCTTGTTGTTCTTGTAAATGATCTAAATGTAAATTAACTTTAATCTTTTGAATTAAAAGAAAGATTACACCCATAGTTTGTTTTAAATTACCATCTACTATATCTTTTGCATTACAACCAAAAACTTTGATGTCAAATGCTTTCTCCATGAAATTGAATGCAATCATAATGTTATCAATTTTATGTTGTAAAAACTTTGGTGATCTAACATATCTTGCAATCTTTTTACCTGATAATATCTCTAATAAATTTAACAATAATACTCCATCTTGAAAATCTACTGATAAATCTTTAACTGATAGGCCTCTCTCTGATAAATGTTGATTAATCCAACTTGTAAATGACTATTTATTTTTAATTAATTAATTAATTAATAAAAAAAAAAAAGGGGATATAAAAAAAGAAGGATAAAAAATTTATATGGGTTGGAATTTGATTTGGATTACTTTTTTTTTTTTTTTTTTTTCTACTTACATCAATTTGTATATTTTCCCAATTGGCATGAGAACTACTCATATAATCTTTGGGTTGCATTTTTTTTTTTTATTCTCTTCTTTTTAATTTTTTAATTTTTTTTTTTTTTTTTGGTTTGTTTTTTTTATCTGTGTTGTTATTGTTGTTGTTTGTTTGTTTTGTTTTGGTTATGTTTTATTATTATTTTTTTTTGGTTTGTTTTTTTTTTTTTTGGTTTGTTTTTTTTTTTTTTAATTTGTGTAATTTAAAGAAAATAAAAATAATAAAATAAATAATTTGAAGCTATATTACAAAAAATAATATTCTAATATAGATATAAAATTATTAGTAAATTGTATATTTATAAAAATAAAAAGGAAAAAAATAATAAGAATTGTGTTTAGTTTTTTTTTTTTGATTTATTTTTTGGATAACTTAAAAATAATAAAAAAAAAAAAAAAAAAAAAAAAAAACAATATGTGATTGTAGGGGTACATAAATATTTTTAATTTATTTATTTATTTATTTTTTTATTATTTTATTAATGTGTGAGTGAATTGTACAATTTAAATCTATGTATCTATATGAGAGTGGTGAGGTGTAGTGTAGCGTTATTATTATTAATTTAAAACCAATCAGATATATATGTATAAACATATTTCCTCTTTTGTATTTAATTATTGATTATATTTATTTTTTAAAATTATTATTTAAAATATGGTTTTATTATAGAAATTATATGTGACATCATGTGTCTATTTAAAAATATATATATATATATTTTTTGTAACATTATTATTATTATAATTTCTATTACTATTTTATTTTATTTCATTTTATTTTATTTATAAATTTATTATTTTTCTTTACAAAAAAAAAAAAAATATATATATATATCTATATTTATTACTATTATAATAAAATAAAGTAAAAAATACAATGATTTTCTATTTTATTCTTTTATTAATTTTGATTTACTATATTCGATTTTTTAGATCATTACATACTATAATAATAAATAAATTTATAAGAAAAGGATAAATGATCTATACTAAAAAAAAAAAAAAAAAAAAAAAAAAAAGATCTTGATAGTTGATTTTTTTTTTTTTTTTAATTTTTCCTAAATTTCTGGATTTTAGGGTTTTGAAAAAATTCACACTAAAATGGTTATAAGTAGTTTACAGGGGTGATTATTTATTATTATTATTATTTTTTTTATTTTTTCATTCAAAAAAAGTTAAAAAAAAAAATCTTTTTTTTTTTTTTTTTTTTTTTTTTTTTATTTTTTTTATTTTTTATTTTTTTTTTATTGAAAGTATTGCAACCCCCAAATTCCATTTTTATTTGAAAAAAAGTTTTATAGATTTTTTTTTTTTTTTTTTTTTTTTTTATTTGGATTAATTATTATAAAATAAATATAAAAAAAAAAATTTATTTTGAATCACTTTAATTTTAACACACACAACCATATTTTTTTTTTTTTTTTTTTTTTTTTTTTTTTTTTTTAAATCTTTATTTTAATAATTTATTTTTTATTTTTTATTTTTTTTTTATTTTTTAACCAAACCAACACATAAACCTACGACTAAACCAATGACTATTAAAACTAAAATTACAATTATTACGACTTTCTTACGAGCACTACAAGCATACTGATTTGCTTTTACTAATTCTTGATTACCTTGAGAAACATTCATTTCAACCATATCAACATTTTTACTTGCTTGTTCTAATGGTGCACGTTGTTCTGTTGTTAATAAATGTAAATCATTTGAAATCTCTTTTAACATTGTTAAATCTTTAACTAATGTTTGAACTTCTGTATTATATTCTTGTAAAATTAATTCCTCAACTGGTTCTGCATTTGATAATGTAATTTCCAATGTTTGTAATTTAATTTCATCATCATCATTATTATTATAACCTTTATTATTATTATTAAAATTATTATTATTATGAACTGGATGTATTCTACCTGCTAATGAACCTGATCTACTTGATGCATCTCTATTATTTATTGATAATGATGCTGATCTACCACCTGAACCAATTGCATTTCTTAATTGTAAATTTATAATTTCTGTACTCTCTTTTTCAAATTGTTTTGTCAATTCATTGAATTGACCTGTTAATTTATTTACTTTAACTCTATCTGCTCTTGAAAATCCTGATAATTGTTGTTTTATATTATTTATAAGTGTTTTACCATTTTCGATATCCTAAGGATAAAATTAAATAAAAAAAATAAAAAATTAAAAATAGAAAAATTAAAAATAGGAAAAAAAAAAAAAATTATTTTGATTAGTTAAAATTTTTTTTATTTATTTTTTTTTTATTTTTTTTTTATTTTTTTTTAATTTTTCGATTAGTTACAGATTTTATTGTCCCTCTAAATTCAACAGTGTCCCTTGATGAATTAATGGTTGATTTTTTAGATTGAATTTTTTGTGTAGTTTCATTTAAACTATTTAAATAAGTTGCAATTTGTTCAAATGATGACATTTTTATTTTTTTATTTTTTTTGTTTTTTTATATATTTAATATCAAATAACTAAAAAAAAAAAAAAAAAAAGAAAAAACTTTTATTGTTGTTGGTTATTAGAATTAAAATAAAAAAGTAAAAAAAAAAAAATAAAATAAAAAATAAAAAAAAAAAAAAAAAAAGCAAATCATTAAAAAATTAAAATTAAAATAATAAAAAAAAAAAAAATTAGATTTTTTGCGACCTGTGTTTTGAGTATGACAAAAACATCAGTTATTTTTTTTTTTTTTTTTTTTTTTTCCACGAGGAAAAACTGAAATCAAATATTATTTTTTTTTTTTTTTTTTTTTTTTTTTTTCGTCAAGTGACGAAACTAAAAAGTGGAAAAATCCCACCTTTTTGATTTTTTTTTTTTAAAATTTAAAATGACGTATATTGTTAAAAAGGTTTTTTGCACCCAGTTTTTCTTTTTAATCCAAAAATATATTTTTTTTATTGGCCACTAATATTGCATTAATCTTTGAACATCAAAATTAACTCGGGTTCAATTTTTGTATAGAATCCTTTCTTTTAAATAATTTTATATATTTTTAACAACCCCACCACCCAAAAAAAAAAAAAATTTATAGTAGTTTAGTTCCAAAGACAAATAAAAAATCTACTTTTGTAAATTTGATTACCACTTAAAAAAAAAAGTATGATTTTTAATTTTTTTAATTTTTTTTTTTTTTTTTGTTTGGCTATTTTTTTTGTTTTTGGAATTTTTTTTTTTTTTTTTTTTTTTTTTTTTTTTTTTTTTTTTGAAAATTAATGATGGACGCAAATGTAATAGCAGCAATTAAATTTTCACACTTATCAATTGTAAAAAGTACAGATATTGAAACATTAAAAAAAGTAAGGGGTGATCATGGTGAGAGTTATTTACATTTAGCATGTTCAGGTGGAAATGAAGCAATAACAAGATATTTAATAAAGATATTAGGAGCTGATTTTGATTTATCAACAATTCGTGACAATGAATTAATGACACCATTACATTGGGCATGTTTAGAAGGTAAGCATTTACCAATCAATGTCATATTAGAACATGCAACAAACTATAGTAGTAGTAATAATACAAATGGTAATTCTGAAATCATTAAAAAAATTATAAATTCAAGTGATCATCGTGGTGAAACTCCATTGTATTTAGCATGTTTAAATGGTTCAATAAATTGTTTAAAGATTTTATTAAATAACCCATTCATTGATATTAATCAACAATCTAAATTTGGTGAGACTGCATTACATATTGCAATCATCAATAATCACATGAATTGTATTGAATTGTTAATTCAAAAAGGTGCTGATTATAATTTACCAAATCAAAATGATCAAACTGCAAAACATTTATGGTTAAAATCACCTTTATCAATAAATAATACTTATTTATTTTATTCCAAAAATGGTATTTATTTAAAAATTAATTTTATAATTATTATTATTATTTTTTTTTACTAATACAATAATGATATTTCTAAATTTAGAATTAATTGAAATTATAGAAGAATTAAATAAAAAAATTAATAATAATAATAATAATAATAATAATAATAATAATAATAATAATAATAATAATAATATTTGTAAAAATTGTAATAATAATAAAGATTTAATATCGATTCAAGAATCAAAGAAATTAGTTTGTGATTCAATAGATTTATTCAAAAAACAAATATTAGATTCTTTTGATCATCAGAAATAGTTGTAAATAAATTGTTGTGGGGAGGTTATTAGTATAAGATTAGTAGTTGGTTTTCATAAAAAAAAAAAAAAAAAAAGATTTCATATTTTAAAAATTAATTTTTTAATTTTAGTTTCACAAATTTCGTTTAAAAATTTTAATTATCTCCCACTTTTTTTTTATTTTTTTTTTTTATTTTTTTAAAAATTTTTCAAAATTTCATTTCCCATTTTTTTTTTTATTTTTTTTTTTTGAACAACACATAAACATATATATACATATAAATTCATATAAAAATGAGTGATACAGAGTCATCAACACCATCACAGCCAATAGTTGTTGTAGAATATTGCAAAAGTAAATTGAATAAATTATAAAATTTTATTAAAATTATTTTTCTAATATAAATTTTCTTTTTTTTTTTTTTTTTTAATGGTGATAATTGTTATTGTTATTTGATTTCGATTATTTTATTTTATTATTATTATCTTTATTACAATTATAATGATAATGATAATGGTGGATTATTAATTTATAAAATGAATAGTTTGTTCTTTACCAACTGAATATTGCGAATATGGACCATCAGCAAAACAATGTTTAAAAGAGAATGGACCACATCCAAATAATAATAAAAATACAGCATCAGGTAAAGATTCATCAAATACTACTGCTACTACTACTACTACAGATACAACAACAACAACAACTACATCAACAGAAAATACAGAAGAGAAATTAAAAGATTTAAAGATTGTTGATGATTCAAAAGAAGTTAGTCATGTTGATGCTGGTAAATCAGAATCAAAAGAAGCTACTGGTGAAGAAAAAGAAAAAGAAAAAGTATCAAAAAAGAAAAAAGAAGTTAAACCACAAATTATCATTGAAGTTAATCAAAGAAATAAGAGAAAACATGTTACAAAGATTACAGGTTTAGAATTATATGGTATAAAATTATCAGATGCAGCTAAAGTTATGGCAAAGAAATTTAGTTGTGGTTGTTCTGTTGTTAAATCAATCTCAAATCCAAATTCTGAAGATATCGATATTCAAGGAGATTTTGGTGAGGAACTTGTTGATTTAATTGAAGAGAAATATCCAACTGTACCATTATCTGAAATTTATTTCTTAGAAGATAAAAAGAAAGTTAAAGCAAGATAAAATCTTTAAAAAAAAACCATAATAAAAATTAATTTTCAAAAAAAAATTTTACGTGGTGGTTTTAGTATACAGTAATTAATTGGTTTAAAATTTAAATTTAATATCATTTACAATCTTTTGTATGAAAAAAAAAAGTATCCAGTAATAATTTTAAATGTCAATATTCAAAATTATTACTGTTCTTAAAGTCAGTTTTAAACCATTTTCTTTTTTGTTTATTTAATATATTTTTAAAATATTTTTTTTATTTTTAATTTTTTTAATTTTTTTAATTTTTTTTTAATTTTTTATTTTTCTTAAATTCTGGGACTGCCATATCGCAATTTAATAAAATTTTTATTTTTTTTTTTATTTTCACTCTCTTTTTTTTTTTATTTTTTTATACAATTATATATATATATATATATTATTTACAAATAAATAATTTAAAATAATAAAAAAAATATGAATATTAAAAAATCTAAACAACAATTATTTTTTGTTGTTTTTTTAATATTCATTATAATTTTGACACTTTTAGGATTTGTAAAAGGTAATAATGATGATGATGATTACTATATTGGAGCAGTATTAGAGTATACACCACCAGAATATAATTTTAAAGATCCAAATGAAACACCAATTAAATATGTTTTAGCAAATGTTAAACGATATAATTCATATGTACAAATAGCAAAAAGTCAAGGAGCACAAATTATAGTATTCCCAGAGTATGGTTTATTAGGTAATGCATTTGCAACAAGAGATCAAGTATTACCATATCTTGAAGTTATACCAGATCCACATCAATCTTCACAACCAGTATGTTGTTTTATTTTTTTATTTTTTACATTTTTAATGACCTTAATAATATAATTGATATTAATCAACCATAATCAATCAATCTATCAATCAATTAATCAATCATTGTTAAGATTATACCATGTAATAATGAGGATTTCGATAATAGAACTATTTTACAAAGTTTAAGTTGTATTGCAATTCAAAATTCAATTGTATTGGTAGCGGATATGGGTGATGTACAATATTGTGATAATAGTACATCAATTAATAATAATGATAATAATAATAATTGTCCAGCTGATGGTAGATTTCAATATAATACACAAGTTGCATTCTCAGAGAAAGGTGAATTATTAGCTAAATATCATAAATCTCATTTATATAGTGAACCATATTTTAATCCATCATCACCACCTGATCCAGTTATATTTTCAACAAATTTCAATGTTACATTTGGTATGTTTATTTGTTTCGATATTTTATTTGAAGAACCACAAAAAACTTTAATTCAAAAGTATGGAATTCATAATTTAGTTTACTCTACTCAATGGGTAAATGTAAATTATGCATATGCACGTGGTATTCAAGAATCTTGGTCAAAACTTTACAATGCAAATGTTTTAGCTGCAAATATTGGTGCAACTAGTGCAATCAGTGGTTCTGGTATTTATTCTAATGGTAATTTCATTAATACTTTTCAAAATCCAACTACAAAACCTGCAAATAAATTATTAGTTGGTAAATTACCAAAAGATCCAACAACAACAACAACAACAACAACAACAACAACAAAGTCGTCTTCATCAAATAATAAAATTAATTCAGGTATTGAAGCAATAGATTTTGTTAATTATAAACCATTTAAACAATATGATGGTGATGGTGTTAATTTAAATGATGTCAAGACACCAACTAGTATTAATGCAACTATTATACCATTTTTAATTAGTGAAAATCAAGTTAATAAAACTATAATTAGTGAAAATAATGGTTTTTCATGTACTTTTACCTATAGTACAAGTGATAGAATCGATAAGAATCGTCTTTTATATTCATTGGTTAGTTTTAATGGTAATTTTAATGATTTCTTTAATTCTCAACTTTGTAGTGCTTCAATTTGTGCTTCAAATGATCCAAATAGTTGTTTTGATAATGTTTTCGATTCTTCTTCAACTTTTACCTCATTACATATTCAAGGTAATTTTCAATCAGATTATCATATAGTTCCAACATTTACAACATATCCTTTAATTGATAACTATTTATCAAATTATCAATTTGGTGATCAATTCATTTCAGTCTCAAATATTGAACAATATTTTGTTGGTACAAGTTTATTTGCAATTCAATGGAACGATACTTCAAGTAGTGATAATCTTAGTTATGAATATATTTAAACAATTTAATAATAATAATAGAATATTTAAATACACATTTTAAATAAAAGTTTTATTCATTAAAATTTTAATTTATTCTAAAAGTTTATTTAAATACTCTTGTATTTTAAAAGTGTCACTATTATTACAATTTATATTATTACTATTATTACTATATTCATTAGCTAATGAATTTAAAAAATCGATATCTTTTTTGTTAAAAATATCTTTAAAATTATTATTACAATTATTATTATTATTATTATTATTATTATTATTATTATTATTATTAAAAAATAAATTATATAGATAAATGAATACTTCAATTGATCTAAATTGTATTGCTAATTTAAAATAATCTAGTAAATCATTTTTTTGATTTATATAATTTGGATAAGATGATAATATGAAATCTATGATATTGATTGGTGAATATCTTATTGCTATTTTAATTGGAGTCCAACCTTGAGAGTCAATAAATGATTCATCATTGAAAGAGTTACAATTGTGTATTAATGGTTTAATTGAATCAATGTTTAAACAATGTTTAATTGCTAATTTTAGTGGTGTCCATTCATCTTTTGAAATTTGGTTTAATTTTGAACCTTGTTTAATTAAGATATTTATAATTTTGGTTTTATTAATATTAATATTATCAGTTTCGTTGATAGTAGTACCATTACAATAATTTGTTAAATTTTTTAAATTGTAACCGTAGATTAAACAATACATTAATGCATTATAACCATGATTATCAGTTTTATTAACTTGAGCACCATATGATATTAGTAATTTAATAATTTCTTTATTTCCAATTGATGAAGATATCATTAATGGTGTACAACCAACTTTATTTTGAATATTTACATTTGATCCTGAAATTAATAATCTATTTACAATTTTAACTTTTGAATTTAAACATGCAATATATAATGCTGTATTACCTTCTAAATTAACTGCATCAATTTTTGTACATCTAATAATAACAATAATAATAATAATAATAATAATAATAATAATAATAATAATAATTTAAAAATTAAATTAATAAATAATTAATATATATATTTTTTTTTTTTTTTTTATTATTATAATTATTATATTTACCCTGTTGATAATATTTGATCAATAATTTCAAAATTATTTTCTTGAGCAGCATACATCAATGGAGACCAACCTTTTTTTCTACATTGATGATTTAGATCAGTACCAACATGAATCATATTTCTTAAACTTTGAGTATTATTATGAAATGATGCAATAAATAAAGGAGTTTGATCAAATTCAAATTGAATATATTTAATATTTACATCTGGTTTAAAATCTGGTTTTAATTTCTTTTTTACAGGTTCATCATCTAGAGATTTAGTTGGACAATTTTCATTTACATTTATTAGAGGATTTAAAAAAAGATTTATTGGAATTTTGGTTGGTGTTGTATTTGTACTACTATTTAATAAATCATTATTTACATTTTGGAATTTTAAATTATTATTATTACTGTAATTATTACTATTATTATTATTATTATTATTATTATTATTATTATTATTATTATTATTATTATTATTATTATTATTATTATTATTATTATTATTATTATTATTTAAATATGATAATAATAGTTTATCATTTGGGCAATCAGATGGAGAAGATAAAGGTGTTGTATTCTTTGGAGAATACTGTGGTAAGGGGGAGCTTGTTAAAACCCTTAGGTTTGGTTTGTTATTATATGAATAATAATCTACTTCGGATTTTATGTCTGCTAAACAAATATTATTATAATTATTATAACTATTATTAATATTTTTATTATTATTTTTATAATTATTATTATTATTACTATTATTACAGTTTATATTTTTATTTTCAAAATTTAATATTTTTGACAATGTGTTTTCCATTTTTTTTTTTTTTTTTTTTTTTTTTTTTTTTTTTTTGTTTTTTTTTTTTAATTAAATAATTTTATTTTTTTATTAAATAATAAAAAAAAAAATGGATATAAATAAAAAAATTGAATAGAAAAGAAAAATTTAATTTAATTTATAATAATAAAAAAAAAAAAATTAAAAAAAAAAAGTATAAAATAGAAAAAAAAAAAATAAAATAAAAAAAAAAAAAAAATTAAAAAATTTTAGAAATAATATTAAATTTTATTGAAGATGATATTTTACTGAAAAATATTATATATATATATTATTTTGAAAATGTACATAAAAAGAAAATGTGATCTGAATTTAAGTGTATATAAAAATAAATCTGTGTTTTTGTGATAACCAATCTTTTTTCGACAATAAAAAAAAAAAAAAAAAAAAAATTCTCATCAATTTGTATGGAAAAAAATTATTTTAAAATTAAAGAAAATTATTATAATAAAAAAAAAATTGTATGCAACAGATGTGATGGTTAATTTTGTTTGTGATATAATAAAAAAAATAATTGAAATTGGTGGTAGTTGTGCAAAGCCCCATTCTTGTTTTTACCTTAATTGGTTATAATAAGTTAGCTTAAAAAATGAGATTCCCCAAAAAAATTTATTTATAAAAAGCCACTCCTTTTTTAGTTTAAAAGTAAATTGTCAATTGGATATTATTTTAACCCAATAAATTCTCGCCGTTTATAATTTTAATTCTTTTTTTTTTTTTTGATTTGTGGGTGTTTAAAAAAAAAAAAAAATAAAAAAAAATAAAATTTTTAAAAAAAAAAATTTAATAATCAAAATGATTGAAAATATCCTCAAATTATTGGGTCCATTACTTTTAATAAAATTAAAATTCAAAAAAAAAAAAAAAAAAAAATTTAAAAAAAATTCAAAAAAAAAAAAGCGATTTTAAAGGAATAACTATTATCATATAATATTTAAAATAACCTCCACAAAAAATTTATATTATAAAAAAAAAAAAAAAAAAAAAAAAAAAAAAAAAAAAAAAAGATGGAATTCTCCAAAAATATACAAAGAATTTTTTTTTTCAAAAAATAAAATTATGAAAACCTTAGATCACAATATTATTATTTTTTTTTTATTTTTTTTTCTCAAAATATAAAATTGGATAATAACATAGATGGGTGTAAAATCAAATATGGATGTCGGTTATTCTCAAACATTAAAGTTATTTTTGTTTGAATGTTTTTTTTTTTTTTTTTTTTTTTTTTTTTTTTTTTTTCAATAAATAAGAATAAATTATTTATTTGCAATATTGTTTTATTTTTTTATTTTTAAAATTTTATTTTTTTATTTTATTATTTTTTTTGAAAAAAGAAATTTAATATTTGAATACAAATTTGAAATTGGTGTTTATTAAGATAAAAGAATTCTTCATTTATTACATTCAAAAAGTATTTTGTTTATTCGGAGATTTATTATTTATTTCTTTTTTAAAAAATTCGAATAAAAATGTAAATAAAAACTTAAAAAAATAATTAAAAATATTTTTTTTAAAAAAACTTTTTTTTTTTTTTTTTTTTTTTTTTTTTTTTTTTTTTCCACTAAATGTCAAATTTTTT
>NC_007089.4:2405347-2417847 GCF_000004695.1 Dictyostelium discoideum AX4 | reverse complement strand
TAATAATATTAATAATATAAATAATATAAATAATAATAATAATAATAATATAAATAATAATAATAATAATAATAATATAAATAATAATAATAATAATAATAATAATAATTCAATTAAATTTCATAACTATAATGGTAACCCTATTTCACCATCAACAAGTTATTCCAATTTATTATCAACATCACCAAATGTGTCATCTGCATCATTAAACAGTGCATTTAAATCTTGTACCATTAGCTCACCAAATATTAATAGTGGTTCTTCACCAACCTTATTTTCATCAAATAATAATAATAATAATAATAATAATAATAATAGCAATAATAATAATAATTCAATACAATGTACATTAAATGAATGTTTATTATGTTTAAGAGGACAACCAGAAGTATTAATTAAATCACCAACATGGGCAAGTATAATGCGTGTTGTATTCTTTACTCTCCATAATGAAATGCCAGATAAACAATTCTTTTCATTAAAAACTGATGTATATGATTTTATGACTGGCCATTGGGATATCCTATGCTTAAACAAGAAAAAGTCTGACAACTGGCATAAACAAATCCAAGATATGTTAAGTCATAGTAAAAATATTTTTGAATCTGGTATGGATAAATTTAAACAAAATGGCTTTTGGAGATTAAAACAAAATGTTGATCCATGGGTATTACCACAAAAAGGTAATAGAAAAGGTTCCTCTTCAAATTGCGCTTCACCAGCTTCCAGTGCTCTCTCACCATTATCATCATCATCTGGATTCGTTCCAACTTTGGGTTCTCCATTAATACTCTCTTCTGCCAGCCCTTCAAAATTATATTCCAGAATTTTCTCTGATGAAATATCAATTAGCAATGGTGGTAGAAAAAGATCACTCTCTGCAATTGACCCACATACTTCTTCATCTTCTTTGTCAGCTTCATCTCCTTCAATTTTGAATTCACCATCACTTGATATTCAAATGGATCTTGAAATTAGAAAAAAGAGAAATTCAAGTTCAGACTATTACTCTGGTGCCACCTCTAGTCGTAGTTTAAATAATAGTTGTCAAAATAGTCCATTAGTTAACTCTTCTCCAATTAAATCCTCCACTACTTATAAAAATAACCATAGCAAACAACATCATAGTTCTTTGTTTAACTCTAATGATTCTGAATTGTACATTGATGAAGATCAATAATCAAATCAAATAATCAAAAAAAAAAAAAAAAAAAAAAAAAAAAAAAAAAATTATAATATTTCTTTCTCCGATCGATTTATATAACATATAATACTCATAATCATAATCATAATAATCTTAAAAATAATATTACTCTTTTTTTATTTCTTTTTTTTCCTTGTCATAATATATAAAAAAAAGATTAGAAAAAAAAAAAATATAAAAAACACATATACTGTATAAAGCTTTGTAATAATAAGTAACAATAATAAATAAGTAAACAAATTCAAAATCACATATATAAAAAAAAAAAAAAAAAATAAAAAAAAAAGAAAAAAAAAAAAGAAAAAAAAAAAAATAAAAATAATAAAATATAAAAACTGTATAAAAAAAATAAAATAATAAATAAAATAAATAATTAAATAAAAAACTAAAAATACATAAAAAAGTAAATCCAAAAAACTATATTATGATTTCTCTATACTATTTAAGTTTAAAAAAAAAAAAAAAAAAATTATATTGATTTTTAATTTAATTGGATTTATTATTTTGTGTGTAATTTCCATAAATCAAGCACACAACACATTCACACCACACAAACCCCTTTTTTTTATTTATTTTTTATATTTTTTACTTTTTTTTATTTTTTTTTTTTAATTTATTTTTTCTTTCCTCATTAAATGTTGTAGATAACTAATCAAACAATACATTTTTTTTTTTTATATTTTATTAATAATTTTTTAAAAATTTTAAATATAAATTTTTAATTATTATATTATTAATTTTTTAAATTGAAAAAAAATGAAAATTTTATTATTTGTTTTCTTTATTACATTTTTAAATTCATTACCTTTTGGTGAGACTTTTGAAAAGGAACAACAATGTGAATTTATTAAAAATCAAAATTTATTACAACCAAGATCAATTTTCATTTCATATTATAATAATAACAATAATGATAAGGCAAGAATTGATTTTATAAAGTTAGAGAATAATTCAAAATCATTTCAAGTGTTCCAATCAAATCAAAATATAATTAATGGAATAGAATTTCTTTCGATAACCTCAAATTCAAGTGTAAATATTTTAATTTTAAAATTTTATTTTTAAAAATATAAACCAACCATTTAAAATAAATATTAATATATATATTTTTTTTTTTTTTTTTTTTTTTTTTTATCTATTAATTATTTGATAGATATTAGTTAAACCAAATAATGAATACACTGAACAATTGCAATGGGGTAATTCATCGTCAAAATCATTTTCATTCAAATGGGACAATGAATTGTATCAACCATACTACACAATTGATCAATGTTCAATTAAAAATACTTCAAATTTAAATTCTACAAATACCTTTGATTTATCTGTTGGTAAATTGACTGCAATGGTTGTTAGTGGATCAGGTAATTTTTCAATATTAAATGGAAATATTCAACCTAATGAAAAACAATTTGAATATCAGTCGAATATCAAAATGACAAATAATGATTTAAAATCTTTTAAATCTTCATTTGATATTGAAAATAATATTCACTATTCTTTAATTTATGACAAAAATAATAGTTCTAATAATAATAATAATAATAGTAATAGTAATAATATTGATAATAGCTCAAGCATTTATTTAATCATCACAAATTTTAATAATGTTAATTTAAATGACTCAACAAAACCAATAACTACAACAATTCCAATTAATATCCCTGACATGGATTTAAAATCAATGGGAATTTCTGGAAATAATAATACAATAATTATAGCAGGCTTTGATAATAAATCAAATACAACAAAATTCTATTCAGTTAATATATTAAATAATAAAATAAACTATAACAATACAAACACTACAACCAATTTTAACAATTCAACCAATATTGATAATAATAATAATAATAATAATAATAATAATAATAATAATAATAATAATAATAATAATAATAATAATAATAATAATAATAATAATAATAATAATAATAATAATAATAATAATAATAATAATAATAATAATAATAATAGTATTAATAATAATATTAATATATTACAATCAAATCTAACTTTATTATTTGAAAAGAATATTACAATTTCAAATTTTGTAAAATCATTGAATTCAAAATATTTAATGATTTATTCTGCAGATTTAAAAATGGTGTCTGCTTATAACATTATAGATAACAGTTTTCATTCTTATTCAAACTTGGAAATTAGTGTTCCTAAAGGTTATTCAATGGTTGAAATATTTTCAAGTGGATTAAATGAAACTGTAATAAAATCAACATCAATTGATAATTCCAATAAAATTAATAATGATGGAATTAAAAATAAAATTAAAAACCAACAAACAACAGTTATCATTGTATCAGTTATCATTGCAGCTTGCATTTTAGGTTTAATTGGTGGTGCAATCTTCTTAATAATTAAAAAGAGAAGATCAAGAGTTAGCTTTAAAAGATTAGATAAAGATAGAGAATCTCACAAATACCCACAAGATAACATTACAATCCTCCTTCAAAATTATAAATAAGATTATTATTTTTTTTTTTTGTTTGTTTCTAAAGGATCCATAATAAAAATCAAATATATATATATTTATAACTAATAAAAAAAAAAAGTGTTTTTTTATTTCATTTTTTTTTTTATTTTTTTTTTTCAACTAGATTTTATTTTACTTAATATTGCAACTAAAGCTTTTGCAGTTGGTAAATCTATATTTGAAACGACTTGATTAAGTTTATTTTCAAATTGCTTTAACTAAGATTAAAAAAAGATAAAATTAGTAAAAAAAAGAATAATTTAGGAAAAATAATAAATTAAAAATTAAAATATTTACATTTTTAATATAAGAACTCATAAACCTGTGTACTAGATTAAAGAAATTTGAATCTTTTGATAATAATTTTGATTGTAATAATAAATTATCTATAAAATCTGTAATAATCTAAAAATAGAATTATTTTAGTAATGTAAATAAATAAATAATAATAATAATAATAATAAAAGTAATAATATTATAATACCTACTTTTTCATTTAAAACTAATTTTAAACCAATAAGAGTAGAGAAAACAGAGATTATATTTTGATTCCAAGTGAATTGTGTTTGATTGAGTGTTGAAGATACTAAAGCTGAAAAGAATTGAGTTTTAATATCCAATGAAATATCTTTGTGTGATATTAATTTCTTTACTAAATTTAAATGGTGATTTTGAAACTCTGTTGGTCTCTCCAAAATTAAAGGGACCATTATCGATTGAATAAAAGCTGATTGATGTTTTAAGAAACATTCTGTCAATAAATCAACCATACCTCTACCTATTTCTTTTAATTCTCTAATCTTTTTATTATTATTATTTAAAAAAAAAAAAAAATGAAATTAGTAAATGTTATTAAAATATTTAACCTAATTGAAATATTTATAATAATTATTATAATTACTTTAGGTAAAATTAGTAATGAAAAATATTGATAAATTGATAAATAACTAAAATCTAAAGATATAATCTCTTTGAAAAATGATATAAATTTATCCTCTGTGTAAGTGTGTACCTCTAATAATCTAATGGCTTCATTTATATTTGATATTGATAGCAATGGTTTTATTAAGGATGATATGGAAGATACATTTGTTGATGAATTTTGAGTTAAAGGATCAAAATTATCTTCATCAAAGTTTGTTACCATAGATATTGATTTTAATGCTTCACCACTTGTGAAAAATGAATGAATTGCTAAAATACTTGATATCTCTTCATTCTCCAATTGTTTCGATGATGTTGTTGCTGTTGTTGTAGTTGTTGTTGTTGTTGTTGTTGTTGTTTTTGATGTTGCTTTAATTTTTTCTTTCTGATCTTTTGTTTTAGATGTTGCTATCTCTGCTGTTGTTATCGTTGCTGCTTTTGATATGATTGTTTTTGAATGATTTTCATTGTTTTCTTGTGATTTATTTGATTGACTGCCCTGACTTAATGAATTTTGATCAGTTTGAGAAAATGTAAAAGGATTGAATAGGTGACTACTATCTGTGATACCCTCTTTCTCTGTGAAATTAGTGAATTCTGGTAATAATGTTTGGAATTGAATTGACCAATCTTGTAAATGCTGATTAAAACTTTCATCTTCATCTTGATCATCATTCATCAAATCGATTATTTGATCATTATTAATGCCCTCTATATCTTGATTACCAATTGATTGTTGTTGTTGTTGTTGTAATGCTTTGTATGGTGTCAATAAACTACCACACCATTTATTTTGAAACTGTGATTTAATAAAACCCTTTAGATACGAATTAAATGGTTCTTGATGCTCTTGTTGTTGTTGATCTTTCTCTTTTTTAGTTATTGAATTATTCATACTATCAATTACAAAATTAATTTCATCATCTATATCTTTTTTATAAAAAGTTGTAAATGGATAATATAGATTGAATGATTGATTATTATTATCATTATTAATATTATTAATATTATTATTATTATTATTATTATTATTATTATTATTATTATTATTATTATTATTATTATTGGATAGTTTTCTATTTTCATAATTTTGATTTATACTAATATCCAAATGAAAATCGATTGTTGAAAGTAATGAATCAACGATAAAACTAATAAAATGATTTGAAGAGTATGTACTGTATCCTATTAAATCTTGAATATAGGTATTCAATAACCAATTCTTTAAAGATAATTTTGGTATCACTAAAATAGTTGATGGAGTATTTTCACTATCAAAGCTATTTAATAATACAAGAAACCAATTTAATAATTCAATTTGTAACTCTTCTTTAAATGTTAAAATATAAAATTTATTTGAACTATTTCTTGTTTCAATAATATTATTGTTATGGTAGTTGTGATGATTACTTTCATATTCTGTTGAATTTAAAAATTGAAAAAAATCTTCCCATTCCCATATAAATTCATTTGAAATTAGTATATTTTGAAGTAATTGTAGGCTTTCAATATTTGTTGATGATGATGGTGTTGATTTATCCTTTTGTTTTAATTGACCTCTCTCTTTTAACTCTTGACTACTAAATTCTTCAATAATCTCATCATTAAACTCACTACCTCCATTGGTTGTTGAATTTTCATAAAGATCTTTTTGTTTTTTTGAAAAACCATTTAATAATATTTTAAATATTATTTGATACAAGTTAAACTTAATTCCCATCACATTTAAATTAACAATTAAAAAAAATAAAACATTGAAACTTTTCAAAAAAAAAAAATAAAAAAATAAAAAAAAAATATTTTAAAAATTTTTGTGGTATTACCTCTTTTTTTTGTGAAAATGATAATTTTACAAGTTTTAATTTTAAAATAAAAAAAGATAGAATATTTATATAAGCTATGAAATTTAAATTTGTTTTTTTGTGGTGGTTTTGAAAAAAACCTTTTGTTATAAAAACAGTTGATATTATTATTAATCAATTGTATAAAATAAACAACACACATACTTAAATTATTTAAAAATTAAATATGATATTTTACTATGATATTCAATTTTTTTTTTTTTTTTTATATATGCGGAATGATTATTATGTACATTTGATATTTTTTTTTTTTTTTTTTTTTTTTTTTTTAGAATTTTAAAAAAACACCTTAATAGATTTGAGATGAACCTTCAGCTGCTTTCTTTGATGGTTTCTTCTTCTTTTCACCGGTGGATTGTTGTGGAGTTGGTAAAACACCACCGTAGGCGATGGTAACGTGTTGGAAGAGAGAATTTAATTCAAGATCATTACCGACGGCCCAGTTGATGTGTTGTGGTGTGATACGGGTCTTTTTACTGATTGAACAAGTATTGTGAGCTAACTCTAAAATTTCAAATACTAAATATTCAAGGACGGCAGCTAAATAGACTGGTGCGGTACTTTCAACACGTGGAGCGAATCTACCTTCACGTAATAATCTATCAACACGAGATACTGGGAAAGTGATACCGGCACGAGCTGAACGTGATTCTGGTTTGCTCTTTGGTTCACCTGTTCTGCTTACACGTGGAATGACTTTCTTTGGTTTGGCAGCAGCGGCTGGTTTGGATGAGGCTGGTTTGGTTTCTGACATTTTTAAAATTTATTTATTGAAAAAAATTGGTAATGAATACTATTTATTTTTTAAATATATAAATAAAAAAAATTATATATTAATAAATTGTTTGGTTTAAAAATATAAATATGACTGTAATTTTTATTATTTTTTTCTTTTTTTTTTTTTTTTTAATATAGAAATTTAAATAATAATAATGTAATAAAATTAAAGAGTGTATAATTTAGTTGTTATCAAAAAAAAAAAAAAGTCGACTTACATTAAAAATTATACTTTAAACTGTTTTTGTGTGATATGGAGAATAATGAAATAAAAAAAAAAACTTTAAATATTTTTGACTTTTTGAAATTTTTCAAATTTTTCTCGCACTAAAGTAAAACAACACACACAATTTTTTTTTCATTTTGGATTTTTACTTTTTGAAAAAAAAAATTAGTTGTTTTTAACGTCGAAAAAAAATTTGAATTTGAATTTTTTCAGAGCGGCAAAAAAAAATTCAAAAAAATAAAAAAAAAAATGTTCGTTAGTTTTTTTTTTTTTATTTTTAAAATTTAAATTTTTTTCGTTTAGATATTTGTAGTTAAAATATTAAAACAATACTCAAAATAAATTAGTATTTGGAATTATTATCATTATTATTATTATTACTATTATTATTTTTTATTTTTTATTTTTTTTGGGAAATTTTTGAGAAAAAAAAAAAAAAAAAAAAACAAAAAAAAAAAAATAAACAGAATTTCTTACTTTTCTTCCCACTTAAATGATCATTTCTTGTGGATATAAATAAATTAATTTCCAAAGGTGGTAATTAAAAAAAAAAAAAAAAAAAAAAAAAAAAAAAAAAAAAAAATTATTCCTATTTTTAGAATTTATTTATTATTTTCACACCCCCCTGAAAACAATCAAAATTAAATAATTTAAAATAAATAAAAAAAAAATAAAAAAAATAAAATAAAATAAAATAAATAAATAATAGTAATTGTTTATTTATTTTATTTTATTTTTTTTTTTTTGATTTTAGTATTAGGATTTTATATTTCCAATTTTGATTCCTAATAGTAAAATTAAATAATAAAATAAAATAAAATAAAATAAAATAAAAAAAAATTAAATTAAAAATGTTTTATTTTTTTAATTGTGATAAATTTTTAATAGTTTATTTATTATTTTTTTTTTTTTTATTTTTTTTTTTTTTAATTATTTAATTATTTATTTATTATTACTTTTTATTTTTTTTTTTTTTTTATTTTTTTTTTTTTTTTTTTTTTTTTTTTTTTTTTTTTCTTTCAAAGAGTGTATTCAGCAACTAATCTATTATTTAAAGTTACATTTGTTGAGCCAGCATTAATATTTCTTTTTAAAAGATCTCTTAATCTATCGAGAAGTGTATATTTTGGAATACAGATATAAGCAATACCACCTCTTTTTTGAATTTCATGAACCAATTGATCTTTTCTCATTAAAGTGATTGGTTTATGATTAATACGAAATTCGTTGATATGAGCAGCATAAGTTGCACGTCTACTCTTGAGACAGGTTTGAATGGTTTCAAATTTGAGTCCCAATTCATTTGCAATATAACGGAAAGATTCATGAGTGAATAGACCATTTCTTTGAAGTACTTCCCAATAGTAATCCAATCTTCTGAGTTGATATTCATTGATACCGAATGCATTGTATCTACCTGGATTCTCTTGTGTTATATTGGTGAAGAATGGTGTATTGATCAATTCTTGGTTCTTCTTTCTTGCAAATGCTATTGCTTTTCTTCTAGTCTCGATATATTTGAGAGCTTTCATCTCCATGATTGACATTGGTTGACCAGGAGGAGTGATTGTAATTCTCTTGTAATAATTGACTCTCTTACCTTTTTGATGTGGTACCACCACTGGATCTTTTGGTGGTGCTGGTGCAACAGCTGCATTATTACCAATGGCTGTGATTCTGTCATAGTATCTATTATCATTTACAACTTTAACATTGAATTCACTATCATTGTCATCCACTTGGTCATCGTCACTATCGTCGTCACTGTCGTCACTATCATCACTGTCATGAGTTTTGTTTTTCTCATTCTCTAATTCTCTGTATAAATCTTCACCTGTTTGACCTCTTTGAATTCTTGTTCTCTTTCTTAATTCATCAAGTGTTCTATGAGGAACTGGATTTACTCTATTGTTGTTCATAAAATTACATTTTCCACCTTTCTTTGGTGCTACTTGGGTTTTAATCTCTGCTAGTGCTTTGATTTTACTACTATTGATATTATTATTATTATTATTGTCATCCTTTGAAAAGAAACGTTCATCAGCGAGAATCTTTTGATATTCATCTATAAAGTTATTATGAATATTGAATAGATGATCTTCTTTTTCAGATTTTTTAGAATCTTTTGAATTCAATTCAACATGCGGTTCTGAAATATCACGTGGTCCTTGATACTCATCATCATCGTCATCATTATAATCATCGTCGTCGTCATCATCATCATCTGCACCACCAGCCATACCATTAAAACTAAATCTATTCATTGATCCTGTTGTTGTTGTTGTTGTTGTTGTTGTTGTAGTTGTTGTAGTTGTTGTTTTCTTTGGTTGTGGAAGGTTAAGTATACCATCTTTTGGATTGAATACTGAAAGATCAATATCTTCCATATCTTCATCTTCGCTATTTTCACTATTATCTTCGAAATTTGAAAGATAAAACTCTTCTTCTAATTCATCCTCTGCCAATGCTGATGCTATTGCTTCATCATTTATATTATCAAATCTATCTTCAAAATAAAAATCATCTTCTTCATTATAATCATCATCATCATCCTCGTAACTATTTCTTAATTTCTTACTTGGAGTAGTTGGTGTTGATCCTTTTATATTTGAATTACTAGTTGTAGTTGTAGTGGTTGTTGTCTTTTTCTTTGGTGATTTATTATTTGAAGTTGTGGTGGTTGTAGTAGTAGTATTTGGTTTTGGTAATTCAAATGGTTTAACTGATTTTGTTGGAGATTTGGAAACTTTACTTGGACTTGCTTTAGGTGAAGGAGATGGTGAAATTTCTTTAGTTTTCTCCATAAACTCATCTAAGTTTTGATTGATTCTTGATCTAGTAATAATACCACTTGATGGTTTATTTAAAATTTCTACACTATCTTCACTCTTCACTTCAAGTAAGCCATTTGTGCTTTTATCAATATCATTTAAATTATTATTATTATCATCATCATCATCATCATCATCAAATAAAGCTGATCTTCTTGTTCTCTTTTTATTTGGACTTTTAATATTAACAAGTTGAATTTCATCGTCACTATCATTAGATGCACTACTAATTAAACTATCTTTATTCACTTTTGAGAAAAAGCTTCTAATATCACCACTCTTATTTAATGGTTTACTATCAACTTTTTTAATATTACTATTACTCTTATTATTTTTATCATTTATATTATTTATATTATTTGTATTATTATTATTATTAATTGTATCATTTGATTTATCTATTTTATTATTATTTGAATTATTTGAATTATTTCTATTTGGTGATTTTAAGGAATAATTTGAAAGTTTACTAGTAATACTTAAAGTTTCTTCATCTAAATTAAATGGAATTGGTAATTGTTTACCTTGAAGTGATAAAGATAATGATGGTGGTCTTTCAGTGTGTTGTATATTTTGAATTAAGTCATCTTCAGTTTCACCAAATTTTGGTCTCTCTGTTTCCATAATTTCTGCCAAAGTTTTCTTTTTTATTATTGGTCTTAGTGGAGTTTTCTTTTTTCTAGGTGTTTTTCTTTGTGGTGTTTGTTTTTGTGGTGTTGTTGGTGCTGTTTGTTTTTGTGGTGTTGTTGGTGCTGTTTGTTTTTGTGGTGTTGTTGGTGCTATTTGTTTTTGTGGTGTTGTTGGTGCTATTTGTTTTTGTGGTGTTGTTGGTGCTTTTTGTTTTTGTGGTGTTGTTGGTGCTTTTTGTTTTTGTGGTGTTGTTGGTGGTGTTTGTTTTTGTGGGGTTGGTGGTGTTTGTTTTTGTGGGGTTGGTGTTTGTTTTTGTGGTGTTGTTGGTGGTGTTTTAGTGGTTGTTGTTGTTGTTGTTGTTGTTGTTATTGTTGCTGTTTTTGATCTAGTTTGTGGTGGTGGTGTTGTTGGTGGTGTTCTAGATCTAGTTTGTGGTGGTGGTGTTGTTGGTGGTGTTCTAGATCTAGTTTGTGGTGGTGTTGGTGGTGTTGGTGGTGTTGTTCTAGATCTAGTTTGTGGTGTTGTTGGTGGTGTTCTAGGTCTTGTTTGTGGTGTTGTTGGTGTTGTTGGTGTTGTTGGTGTTGTTGGTATAGTTTGCTTTTGTGGTGTTGTTGGTGGTGTTTGTATTTGTGATGTAATTGATCTATTATTATTATTATCACCATCATTATTATTATTATTATTATTATTATTATTATTATTATTATTATTATTATTATTATTATTATTATTATTATTATTATTATTATTATTATTATTAATATTATTTGATTGAGTTTTATTAGGTCCATTTAAGTTAATTAACTCTCTACCCAAATTATTACAAATTGAAATACCCAATAAATTTTTTTGATTAAAACTATTATTTAAATTAATTTGATTGAATTCTGATTCTAACCATTTTAAGGAATTTGTGATTGATTGTTGAAGTGATGTTAATTTAAAAGAGTTGAAACTATTTTTAATATCAAATTGATTTAATCCTAATAATTTTGAATAAAACATATTGTTATAGTAAACTCTAAGTGATTGATCGAATGCAATGATATGGTATTGTTGATCGAATTCATGTAAACTTGTATTTGGAACTGGTGGGAGGGTCTTTGCAGCATTAATATCATCCATAGTAGTGAGATGGTCGATAATAATTTTATAGTTGATTGGATTCTTTGGAATGAACTTATTTAAAGTTTCTTTTAATTTATTTGTAAATAAAATCATATTTTCTTTAGTTGGATTTAAATTATCTAAATCTTCAAACATTGAAAGATATTGGCAAGAGATAGAGGTTTCATCATTACCATTATTATTATTATTATTATTATTATTATTATTATTATTATTATTATTATTATTATTATTATTATTATCATTATCAATTGAAAATAATGGATTAGTGTCACTTTGATAATGTTGTAATTTTGCCAACGAATTCCAAGTTAATTTTAATAAATAAATTAAATTGTTGGCGAAAAGTACTTTTTCTGAGAATGTGGTGTTGCTGGGGAATATATTAAAGTTTTTTTCAACTCCAAGTCCTTTTTTTATATTTGAA
>NC_007089.4:2377847-2402847 GCF_000004695.1 Dictyostelium discoideum AX4 | reverse complement strand
CCAACACAAAATACAACTGCAGCAACAGCAGCAAAACCACAAACTAATGCTAATGAAAATAATATAGATGTATCAACAATGACAGAAGAAGAAAGAAGAATTCATAGATTAAATAAATTTACACAAGGTGGTGGTGGTGCAACAGCATCAGCATCAGCAACAAGTGCAACAACAACAACAACAACATCATCATCATCATCATCATCACCATCATCAAAAAATAAAATACCAACAGCAGCAGCATTAGAAGAAGAGAAAAGAAAAAGACTATTAAAATTTGGAACTGCACCAATTTCAATCACATCACCACCACCCCTACCAGAAACTAAAGTGAAAGTACAAAAATCTAAAATTCATGTTAATAAAAAAGAGGAAATCTATGGTTCAGTCAATGAAATTGTTGATAGAAAAAAGAAATTCGGACTTTCTTCACCACCAACAAAATCAACTACTACTGCTGTTAACACTACTAATGGTTCATCATCATTATCAGTTGAAGAAAGAAAAAAGAAATTTGCAAAATAAAAGATATATTCAAATAATTATTTTAATTAATTTAATAAAATTGATATTAAAAAAAAAAAAAAAAAAAAAAAAAAAAATAAATAAATAAAAAAATAGAAATTAAAAAAATTATAAAATAATAATAATAAAGTCTTTATATTTATAAAATATGATATATTATGTACACATGTTTTTGTTTTATTTTTACTATAGTATTTTACTTGGTTTTTTTTTTTTTTTTTCTTTTTCCTTTTCCAATATTTTATTATCATTTTTTAAAAGTGGCTGCTTTTTCAACATATTTCTTCTTTTCACTTGGATGTAACTCTTTCCATTCTTTACCAAGTAATGACGAAACCATCGCATTTGTTAATTCTGGATTATTTGTTCTTAATTCTTTTCTTTTATCCATTGTAAATAAAATGAAAGCATTTGGTGGTTTCTTTTCTTTTGGTTCAGTTGATGATTTTGATAATTTTAATTTTGATTTAGAATTTGAATTGTTGTTATAATTATTTTGATCGCTATCAGAATCTTCATCATTTATTTCATTATTATTACTATTATTATTATTATTATTATTATTGTAATCATTATCATCATTATCATCACTTAGGTCATAATTTTCAAGGTCATCAAAATCATCATCACTATCTAATGCCATGTCACTGTCGGTATCTTCTTCAAAGGCATTGGTTAATGAGGTTGGTAATTGAAAGTTCTCAATTTGTGATATCGGTTGTATTATATTATTACTAAATGGATTATTGTTATTAATATTATTGTTACTATTGTTCGCATTCATTATGTTTCTTGAAGAGGAGGGAAGATCTTTATTGAAGAATTTTATTAAATTGAAACAATAAGCATTCAAAAAAAAAAAAAATTCAAAAAAAAAAAAATTAAAAAAATAATTAAAAAAAAAACAAAAATAAAAATAAAAAAAATAAAAAAATAAATAAGGTAATACCACAAAAAGAGAAAATTATTAATTTTTAATCCTTTTTAATTTATTTTTATTTGTTTATTTGTTTTTTTTTTTTTAGCGATCAAAAAATAATTGTTTTTTTTTTATTTTTTTTTTATTTTTTTTTTTTATTTTTTTTTTACTGGGATCTTATTTTTTTAGGCTTTTTTTTACGCTTCTATATTTTCCTTTCGATATGGCGCGATGTTGATATCTTCCACAATTTTTTTTTAGGCTTTTTTATTTCCTTACAAATATGGCGCGAAGTTGATATTTTCCACAATTTTTTTTTTTTTTTTTTTTTTTTTTTTTATAATAATTAGGATTTTAAATGCCCGAAAATTAAAAGATTTAATGGGAGTTATTATAAATATTCTATTTATTATTATAATTTTTTTTTTTTTTTTTATAAAAAATTACCAATAGGATGAAAAATTTAAACAAAATAATTTCACAGAAAATTCAATATTGGGTCACTCGATATTTTCAATAATCACATTAAAAAAAAAAAAAAAAAAATAAAAATAAAAAATAGTCTAGAATGAAAATATCTAACGATAAAATTTTTTTTTAGATTTTAATTGAAAATGGAAGAAAAATTAATATCAAAATTTAAAATAATTAAAACAAATCAGTTTTAAGAGAATTAGGTGAATTACATTAATGTAATCATTTTATTTTTTAAAATTTTATTTTTTTCAAATAAATTATAAATATAAAATGTAGTAATAAATATAAAATTAATAAAATACTAACTAATTATTTTATATTTATAATTTATTTACTTTGAAGGTCTTAAAACCTTTATTTTTTTTTCATTTTAATTTAAACAAATTATTTGAATTTATTATTTATTTTAAAAAATTGTTTTTTATTTTTATTTTTTATTTTTATATGCTAATTCTTTTTATTTTTATTTTTATCCTTTTTTATTTATTTATTTATTTATTTAAATAAAAAGAAAATTTATAAATTATTATAATTATTTTTTTGAAATTGGTTTACCACCTTTACCTTTGAAATTTGAACGTGGTTTATCATCTTCATCATCACTATCGATATCACCGAATCTCCAAACACCTAATCTCTTTGATTTAGCTTTTTGTTCTTCATCTTGAAGTTGTTGAATTGAGGGTAATTTAGTTGAACGATCGACACTAACCAAACCATTACGAACCAATTCACCATTGATAATACCAGCATTATCAGAGAGGAGAACATGTTGAGTACCATCGATATCACGTATGATATTAACGCCAACTTTGAGATCTAAAAACTCTTTTTCCATGAAATCCATAGCATCATTGTAGATATCATCATTGGAAGGATTCTTACAAGAGGCTAATTTGACCAAAGTTACCAATGAAGGAAGGCTTTGTAATTTATGATTGATATTTCTAATGAGAGTACTTGATTGAGATTGTGGGAAAGATTCTCTTTCACCCAAATCAATGAGATTAACATTGATTTTACCATCGGCGATAGAGGTAATCTTTGAACGATGCCATTTCTTGTCATGTTGAGATTTGAATTTAACGATATCACCAACCTTTGGCATTGCAACAATGGTTGAATCTTCATTGTTAATTTCCAATGAAGCCAATTGAGATTCGATATCTTTAGTTTTGTTATTAGCGAATTGAAGGTAAACTTCAGTTGGTGAGACTACGGCTCTAATGTAAGCTTCACCAGTTTCAGCTTTTTGTTGTTGTTTTCTCTCTTCTTCAGCGGCAGCTTTTTGGTTTGCGACTCTTTGTTCCTCTTCTGGGTCATAGTTCTTCCAAAGGTTGAGACGAGATGATTTGGCTTTGTTTTCAGCGTCTTCAAATCTTTGATAATCATTGAGACGATTCATTGGGTCATAGATTGAGGCGAAACCCATTTCAACCAAAGAGAGTGCGAAATTCTTATTACCAACCATCAATGTACCAATAAAGTTACCACCCTTATCGATATCTTCAATTTGAATGTGTACATCATGTTGATGGAGATGCTCACGTGAGAAACCCAATGCTTGATTGGAGAGTTCTTCATTTTCATCACGACGTGGTGCTCTAACGCCACTCATGGTGAAATTGATCATACATGATTCCTTCTCGATGAAAAGTTTGACTCTTTGTGCAGAGAATACGTAATCGACCACTGCTGGTAACACAATGCCACGAATGTGTGGTAAAAGTTTTTGTGCCTTTGCTTTGAGATTCTTATCCTCTGAGGAGACATCATTCACATTGAAACTTGGTGCACTATCTTTGTTGGAGTAAAGACCACTATGCTTCTTTTTGGCTTTATTCTCTGCTGTAATCAATGCCTCATAATCAATGGCACGATTATCTGCTCCCTTATGTTCGGTTAAACGAGCTAAACCTGCTTCCACTAAACCTAATGAAACATTTCCTTTACCTAAAAATACACTATAGTAGGGTTTCTCTGGTAAATTGCTAGATGCAATAGCTGGACGAATAAACTCTAACTTGGCAATAACCTTTTGACCAATTAATCTCTTTCTTAACCATTCTTTTGCTTCATATGCATAATATCTTTCAAATTTACTATCTTTATCTTCCTTTTCTGATGGTTTTGTGAAATTTGGCACTCTAATACTTGCTAATGTAACTTTATACTCTTTTCTATCATTTTCACTTAAAATACCAACTGTACCATTATTACCAATATCAATAACTTTACCATCAATTTCTTTTGGATATGGTTCATTTGATGATGATGATGATGATGATGATGAAGAGGTTGATGAGGATGATGGTGATTGATACCAAACTCTTATACCTTGACCTTTTGCAGTTTCTTCAGCTTGTTTTAATAACATTTGGTCAGGAGCACTACGAGTAGCACCACTCCATGGAACATAAGTACCTAAACCATTCTTCAAGAGTTCACAAGCTACATCTCTATCAGCACATTTTATAGTACCAAAAAGGTTACCTTGTTTATCGAATGTATCCAATGTCAATTGAACATCTCTATGTAATAAATTCTTGGAGATGAATGATTCAGCTTCCAATGCAAATGGTTCTGGTTGCATTTGATTATTGTTATCTTTTTTATAACCTGGACATTGAACACCTGATAATTGAATTAAAAATGTATGAAATGATGGTGTAATAGTAACTCTATAACTTGCTGCATTTCTAACTTGTTCAACAACTGCTGTCAATTGTTTACCCTTTAATTTATTAAATAAATCAAATGAATTAATAGTATGAATTGGACGAATTGAATTTGTAATTGCAATTGGATTCTTATTATGAATACCTAATTCTTTTGAAATTGCTTCACTTTCTAATTGAATTAAATTTAAATATTCACTGTATATATATATATATGTTTTTTTTTTTTTTAATAAAAATAATTAATATTTTTAATAATTAATGTATAATGATCTCATTATAAAATTATTTTATTTTATTACATACGGTTTTTTATTTTCTTTACCAGTTGTTGATCTATATAATGAAGCCCAACCCTCTTCAATCATTTGTTTATTTAAACTATTTTCTAAATCATCATAAAGATAAACTGAAATGAATTTCTTACCAGTTGGTGCAGTATAATCTGTAAAGAATTGAACTTTTTTACCAATACATTTTGATCTTAAAAATTCACGACTTTCCCATGCAAATGGCTAAAACAAATATGTATATATATAATTAAATTTAAGAGTTAATAAAATTTACATATATATTTTTTTATTTATATGTATTTATTCTTACCAAATCTTTTGTTGGTGGTTTATCATTTGAACCATGATAACCTAAACGTGGTACAGTAAGATGAGATAATGAATATTCAACTTTTGGGGAATCGGCTGTTTTTAAATCTTGAATTACCAATGAATCACCACTATTTACTGCTCTAACTACACCAATTGTTGGTACTTGTGGTTGAATTTGTGATTGAGGAACATTGGATTGTGTATCTGTCATTTCTTTCCTTTATTTATATAAATTAATTAAATAATTTTTTTTAAAAAAAAAACAAATAAAACAAATAAAGAAAAAAAAAAAAAATAAATAAATTTTTAAAAAAAAACTTTTTTTGTGTTAATTTTTTAATTTAAAAAAAAAAAAATAAAAAAATAAAAAAAAAATAAAAAAAAAAAAATTTCACCATCACCATGTTTGTCATCATTTTTTCAACTTCAATCAATTTTTTTTTTATTTTAAAAAAAAATTAAAAATTAAAAGAAAACCCAAGAAAAAAAAAAAAAAAAGATAAAATATTAATTATTTGTTTAGAAAAAAAAAAAAAAAAAAAAAAAAAAAGGTTAAAATATTTATTAATTATTTGTTTAGAAAAAAAAAAAAAAAAAAAAAAAAAAAGTTAAAATTTTAATTAATTAGTTGCTTAGAAAAAAAAAAAAAAAAAAAAAAAAACAAGTTAAAATAACTTTTTTTTTTTCGAAATTCCAATTCAATAAATAATAATTTACACACCAACACACACACAATTAATTTTTTAAAATATTTTTAAAATAATTTATTGTGTTTATTTTAAAGATAAAAAAAAAAAATAAAGACTGGAAATGTAAAACATTCCAATTCAAAGTGTGGGGTTGCGTTGGGTTTAAATTAAATAAACAAATATTTTTTAACAACCAAATATATCTATTTTTTTAGCACACCCCACTAATTATACCACCATTCAATTATTTATCCATTCAATAAAATTCTTTTATAATTATTTCATACCAACAACAAGAAAAAAAAAAAAAAAAAAAAAAAAAAAAAAAAAAAAAAAAAAAAATTAAAAATATAACCTTTTTTACTTTGGTAGAATCTTTTTTTTTTTTATAATTATAAAAATTACTTTTAAAAAATATCCAATAGTAGTACGAAAATATAACATTACATTATATAATTACAAAAATAAAATAAATAAAAATTGTAAAACCAAAAAAAAAAAAAAAAAAAAAAAAAAAAAAAAAAAAGGTAATTAATATTTCCAAAATGAATATATATAAATTTTAAAAATTAATATTAATATTTTTCTTTATTTTTTATTTAAGTAAATAAAATAAAAAATGAAAATTAAAAAATTTTTTAATTTTTTAATTTTAATATTATTAATTTTATTAATAATTGATTTTGGTAATTGTTTAAAAGATGATAGTGAATCATCAACAGAAACCAAAAGAGGTACTATAAAACCAACTAATAGTGATAGTAGCAGTGGTATGATTGATGATGTTTTAATTTTAGATTCAAAATCAGCAAGTGGAAGTGATAGTAGTTTAGGAGAGATCGATGGTCATAGGATTGTAAAATGTAATGGGACTCAAGAGCTTTCTTATGAAGCAGGAGAGATGAAAAGTTTCTATAAAGAAAGTACGCCAACTGTTGATCCATATACATGTGGATTAACAGTTCCATCAAGAAATTCATTAAAAGATGCACTTCTTTCAATTGATAAATGCGAAGATGAAGATTCATGTAATGGACATAAAATATCATGTACAGAAATTGAAATTACCAATGGAGAGGAAGGTTTCACCTATGGAACATTCTCTGTTATGTTAAAGCCTGGTAACGTACCAAATACAATCACTAAAGTTTCATTGGTTCAAATGGAGGGTAGTAACGGTCAAATGGTTAGTGATGTTTACATTGCAATCTATGGCAATCAAACAGAGATTCGATATGGTTATCATTATGATGGCTATGAAAATGCCAACACTAAATTCAAAAGTTCACGTGTTTCCAACCAACTTTTTCAATCATTTACCAATGTAACCATTAAATTCACTAAAGAACATCTATCCTTTTACGCAGGCGGTCAGAATATCGGCCACATTGCAAGTATGTGGAATAAAGAAAAAGTTGCCACTCCACCAGTGTATTTCCGTGTAACTTATTTACAAAACTCTGAAGTTGGTTCAAATGCTATTAAAACTTCGCTACTCCCAGCATCTGCCTATGTTAGAGATTTTAATTTCGTAGCAGGTCCTTGTACTGATAGTGATGATGAAGTGACTAATTGGGGATCACCAAAAACTTATTTAGATTATTATACTAGTAATTGTACCATCTATCGTCCATTATTCGTTTTCAATGATACCATTCATCCAGATTGGGATATAAAATCAGTTGGCAATCATAGACTCCAAAGTATTCAATTCCCACGTATTGGTGATAATATTGAATTTGGTTTCAATGGTGGTAAGAATACAATTCGTTTCATTACCACTAAACCTTTTCCAATTTATAGACATAAATATTTCATTTTTTGGATTAATGGTGGTGATAGAGGTGGTCAAAATCTTTGGATAGCCGCTACTCGTAAGAATCATATCATTGCTAAATTAAATGTGAATGATTATGTTATCGGTGGTATTCAAAAGAATCAATGGTATAAGGTAATCATTGGTATGAAAAAATTCCAAACTCAACAAACCAATCCTAAAAAGACAGTTTACATCGATGGTATTATGTTCCAGCCAACCTATGATGGATTCATGGATATGACTTATTTCGATGATCTTATGTTTTCCAATGGTTCAATATGTATGGAGAAAGGAAACTATTTACAAATCTATAGTAAAGGTAATTTCTCAGAGGGTATGGAATTTGATAAATCAATTGGTAACTTTGATCCAAGAAGTACAGTGATCCAATATGAAAAGAAAGATACAATTGAATATCAAATTGTAAAGAAAACTGTACTTCAAGTAAACTTTATGAATGGTAGTATCAGTATCACAGAATACGATGGTTTACAATTCACACTTCAATATATACCAAACAATGGTTATATCAGCGGTGGTACTGCAAATGAAAATCAAAGGGTTGAAAATGTTGTAAACTCATTACGTTTACAATTATGTCTAATGCAAGAGGATGGTATTGCAACTTTCCCATGTCTTTCATTATCATCCTATGTTGGTGGTAGATTCCCTGCAAATCGTTGGTTTACTTTGAGTATTCCTTGGAATGATTTATCTGTTGATTTCGAAGGTGCATCATTTGGTGGTTTCATTATTAAATCTCCAGATGATATGGATCCTGATGTTTATCAAGGAAAACTTTACATTAGTCAAATTTTAGCAACTCATTATAAACCACCACCAATTGAACGTATGACTCAAGGTTCATTTGGTTTTAAATTATCTTGGAATATAAATTTAACTTTATTATCAATAATTTCAATAATTTTATTAATAATTTAAAAAAAAAAAAAAATATTTATAATAATAATGATCTTTTATAGTTTTTTAAAAATAAATAAATAAAATAATTTTTTGTATTAATTTATAAAGAGTATTAAATTTATTTTTTTTTATTTATAAATGTAATATTTTTGAATTGATGTTTTAAATATCTGATTTTTTTTTTTATTTGTACTTATATTTACCACTTTTATTGGATTAATCAATTTTATATATTTTTTTTTTATTTTAAAGAATAAGTTATTTTAATTAATTATTAATAAAATTTTTAAAAAAAATATATTGAAATTATGTGAGTGTTTATAATAATAATAAAAGGTTTAAAGCTATTTTGTTTTTTTTAAATTCTTTAAATTTGATTTTTTTTTTTTTTTTAATATTAAAGTAAATCTTTTATTTCAAAAATACCAAATTTATTAACATTCAATTCTATCTCTTTTTTTAATCATGATTATTATTTTATTTTATTTATTTAATTATTATATCAGTATATATTTTTTCGTTTAATATAAAATTTAAAAATCCAAAATAATTCAATTAATTATAAATTCCATGAAGAATAATTGAATATAATATATATATATATATTAATTTTAAAAAAATAAAAATTTAAAAACTTTTTCCAACTTTATTTTTTTTTTTTTTTTTTTTTTTACTATTTATTTTATAAATTTAATAATTAAATTGATAGGTAATCAACAATCGATTAATTAATGAAATTACAAATCAATTGGTTCTATAGTCGAATCTTGATCAGTTTTACGTGCCCTTCTACGTCTATTCTTAAATGCATCACCACTTGCGATTGTATCTAAAAGATCATCAACAACTGATTCTTTAACTTCGACGGTTTCACCTTTTTGTTTTCTTTCTTCAGCCAATTGTTTCTTTTTAGCGTCTTCTTCTTCTTTAAGTTTTTTAGCAGCCTCTCTTTTAGCAATCTTTTCGGCTTGGATGGAGAGTTGTTCATTCTCTTTGGTAGCTTTATCATATTGATCCATGAATTTAGTGAACATGCCAAAGAATTCACTTGGTTCAGATTTTGAATCTTCACCAAACATAGCCAATAAATCTTTATAGTCGGTTTCAATTTGTTGAGATGATGAAGTGATCAAATCAATATCTTCAGCGGTTTGAGTGCAAAACTCTTCATATTTAACTTTGAATGGATCGACGGCTTCTTCGCCAGTACCAGAGTTGAGAGTTTCAATTGATTTTTGAACTTGAACAAACTCTTTTCTCAAAGTGGCAACTTCAGCTTGAACTTGTGATAATGATACACGACCAGCAGCTTCTACATGACCAAGATCTTGAGCAAAGCTATTGAGATGTGGGAAATCTTTAATGACAACACGAGTGAGATAGTTAACCAAGGATAGCTTATTATCGGTTGATTTAGTATCGGCAAGTTTTGTGATGGTATTAAGTTTGAAACCATAGGCATTACCTCTTGCTGTACCACCATTAATGAAATTACCAAGAATTAAAATTACCTCTAAAAGTTTTGGAATCTTTTCACTACCTTTAATTTCTTGGGTACCTTGTTTAAAGTTATCAATGTCAACTTTGAGATCACTCTTTTTGGATTCATAAGCATATTTGAATTTCATTGCTTGAAGACGAGCTTTAACTTGTGGAACTGAATGAATTTTCATAGAGAATTGTTCTGGTGGTCCTAATTTGGTGATATCTTTCTCTTCACGAAGGAATTCATTGATATTATTGATGTCATCTTCAGATGGAAGGAAACCAATTAAAGCATCGATATGATTTGGTTGGAAGACAGTTTCATCACCCTTGGAAATGGCACCACAAATGTCATCATAAGATTTACCTTTGAATTGTGAAAGGAAAATGGAAAGATTTTGTGAGGTCTTTGGGTCAATAATAGAAACTGGGCCAGTTTTCTTTGGTGCGGTTGATTCTTTCTTTTCAATAACTTTGGCAGCGAATACACCTTCAATATCTTTATAATCCAAGTTAATGTCTTTAGAGGTATCTAAATTGAACTTTGAGAAAATGGTACCTTGAATCTTTTTATCATTTAATGAAACCCATTGTAAACCTTTCATTTTAAGTGCTGGAACTGGAACTTCTTTTCTTGGTGGAGCAGCAGCTTTCTTCATACCAAAACCACCTGGAGGTGGTGGTGGACCTTTACCAAATGGTGGTGGAGGTGGTGGTGGGCCTCCTGCTTTAGCGCCAGGTGGTGGAGGTGGTGGTGGTGGGCCTCCTCCTGGTGGTGGTGGTGGTGGTGGTGGACCTCCTCCAGTCATTGGTGGAGGTGGTGGTGGTGGTGGTGGACCTCCTCCAGTCATTGGTGGTGGTGGGGGTGGTGGTGGTGGACCTCCTCCTCCAGTCATAGGTGGAGGTGGTGGTGGAGGTGGTGGTGCACCTCCTCCAGTCATTGGTGGTGGTGGTGGTGGTGGAGCAACACTAGTTGAAGCAGCAGCGGAATCTGGTTTAGCAGTACCTTGAGTTAATTTCAATTGTTCAACCAATGCTTTCAATTGATTAATTTCTTCATCTTTCTTTTTAGCGATATTAATTTGTTCTTCCAATTGTTTAGTAGTTAATTCTTCATTCTTTTTAATGATTTCAACTTTTTCTTTGAGTTCAATATCTTGAGTAGTGATTTTCTTTGCAAGATCTTGAGCATCCTTTTTAAGTGATTCAATTTGAGATTTCAATGGTACTTCTTTAGCTTCTTGTTCACACATGAGTAAAAGGTTTTCCAATGGTAGAATATCCTCATCGATACCAATATTCTTGTCACGTAAAGAGATTTGTTTGATAATTCTTGATGCTAAAACCCAATTTCTAATGCCAACATCATCATCGATTGGTAAGAGTAAGAGATCTTTACTAATTTCTCTCATACAATCTACCAAACCTTTTGGACGAATACGATCCATCAAGGTCTTTAAAACATCATCGACATTATCCAAATTCAATCCTTTAAACTCTTGGAAACGTTCAGACATTTCTTTGTTATCTTTTGATTCTTCTTCCTCAAACACAGTGATTTGAGTATCCAATTCTGGGGACTCATCATAAGTGTAATTACTAAGTTTAACCAAAATTTCCTTAATTCCCAACCAATAAAACTCTTGTCTGAGTGCTAAACGTAAATCAATCTCTGCTGGTGTATTTACAATAATATTAATAAATGATAAATAAATTGATTTGGTTTTCAATGTTTCTTTAGTTTCAATAACTCCTGCTTTTGATTTTAATGATTTGACAATTGAAATAAATCTTCTACTTTCTTTTTTTTCTTCTTTAAAATAATTTAATAATTCAATAAGTAATCTTTTTTAAAATAAAAAAAATTTTAAAAATTATTTAAATATTTAAATTTTGTTTTAAATTTATAAAAAAAAAAAATAAAAAAAAAAAAAAAAAGTTAAAAATTAATATTTGTAATTTAAATATATTTTTATATGTTTTTTTTTAAATTAAAAAAAAACCACCACTTACTTATGACCATTAATTTTTGGTAAAAAACAAATTGTATTTAATAAACCAATTGCCAATTCATTAACTTTTTCCTAAAATTTAGTTTAAATTAAAAAAAAAATTATAAGATTAATTAAATTTTCCTTTTTTCTTTTTTTTTTTTTTTTTTTTTTCTTTTTTCCGATACTTACATATTCAGAACCTAAACATAAAACAATAGTCTTGAAAGAATCTTTAATACCAAAAATGTAACCAATACCAACGTTATTGTTCATTAAATTTTTAATACAATTTAAACATTCTAATTGTTTTTGTAAACTTTCTTCTGTGTGACTATGTTTTATATGGTGATAAGGTTGAAAATTAATATGATTACGATTGAAAGGAATTATTTTTTAATTTTTAAAAATTTGTATTTAAATAATTTAAATACAAATTAAATTTTGTTTTGGTTTTTTTTTTTTTGAAAATAAAAAAAAAAATAATAAAAAAAGATAAATTAATATTATTATTATTATATAATAAAAAAAAAAAGAAATTGGTTTTTTTTTTTTTTTTTTTAATAATAAAAATAAAATAACTTATTATTTTTGGTTGCGATGGATTTTAAAATATAAAAATAAATAAAATAAAATAAAATAAAAAAGTTTATAATTTTTATATTATGATCATTTAAGTAAATTATTTGAATATCTTTTTTTTTTTTATAAAAAGGGAAATTAAAAAAATAAAAAAAAAAAGAACAATGAAAACATTTATCCTATAAGGAAATATTAAATTTTTTTTTTTTTTTCTTTTTTTTTTTTTTTTTTTTTAATTTAATTATAACCTGCAAATATTGATGCCAGGCATCAAATAAATCAAAGGTGGTTGGGAGGTGAAAAACAAAAAAAAAAAAAAAAAAAAATTGGAAAAAATAAAATTAAATAAAATAATAAAAAAAAACAAATTGATGATATATTTATATATATATATATTTACAAAATAAAATATGGGAAAGAGATAATAATAAAAGTGTTTTTTAAAAATAATTAAAATAAACTTACTCTTTTTGTTGACATATAAACTTAATAATTCAACTAAACGAGTAGTAGCACCTAATTTATGAAATTGGTGAATCCAATCTAAACCACGGGAACGTAAGGCTACACTTATGTTTTTAAGTTCAGCAACTGATAAACCATCATCAACTCTTGGTGTAACTGGTGATAATGAACCCAATGATGCATTAGATGCTGAATGTGATTTCTGAAGACCACCTGCTAATTGAATATTCTTTCTTGTAATTTCTTTAATTAAAAGTACAACATATTCATCTGGATGTTTTTCATTTGCTAATTTCTATTTTTTTATAAATTATTTTAAAAAAAAAAAAAAAAAAAAAAAGATTAATAATAATAAAAATAATAATAATAATAATAATAATAATAATAATAATAATAATAATAATAATAATAATAATAATAATAATAATAATTTATTTAAACTTACATCTCTATGTTGTTCAACTAATTGAGCTCTTGCTTCATAAGGTAATTTCATCATACCTTCTCTAGCTTTTGAATCAGTTGCTAATTGTTCAACTAATTGAGCGAATTTCTTTTGAATTTCGTCATGTCTTTTCTTTTCTTCATCTTGTTTATCTTTACCGAAATTGATTGCAGTGATTGCAATTAAAATCTCACATTTTTGGTCACCTTTGCTGGTTGCAATGCTCATTGGTACTGAATAATTACATGCTTCACCCAAAATTAATGATTCTGGTAATTGATAAGTTGTACTTGATATCTCTTTCTCTGAAAATTGTTTATGTTCAATTAATTCAAATTCAAGACCTGGTTTCTAAGTTTATAAAATAATTTATAAAATAAAGTTAATTTTTTTTTTTTTTTTTTTTTTTTTTTTTTTTTAATTTATTTATTAATTTTAATTTAGGGAAAAAACTTACTTGTGGATTCTTTTCTTTTTTAATTTCAAGTAGACAAGAAAAATTCCATTCTGGTTCGGCAGACTTTGTGATGACTTTGGTCTTTTGTTGTTTTTTACCACCCCAAGTAACTCTGAGATATGGTGAACATACCGACCCATCGGAGCCAACAATGTTTTTACCTTTTTTAATGTCCAATTTAATTTGGTACAATTTATCGGCCATTGTTTGATTTATTGTTTATTTATTTGTTTGGTTATTTTGATTTTACAATGACCCCTCTCTCTTTTTTTTTTTTTTTTTTTTTTTTAAAACTTTTTAAGTTTAAATATTAAATATTTGTGTTTTTATTAATCTTTTTCTATATATATATATAAATAAATAATATTTTAATGTACAATTGATTTGTTTATTTATTTTATTTCTATTTCTATTTTTTATTCTTAAAATACAATTATCTTGAAATAAAACTTTAAATAAATAATAATCAGTGGTGGTTTTTTTTTTTTTTTTTTTTTTTTTGTTTTTTTTTTTTATTTTTATTTTTTTTATTTTTTTTTTATTTTTTTTTTTTTCATTTTTTTTTTTTTATTTTTATTTTTTTTTTTTTTTTTTTTAATTAAAATATTGATCTCCATAACCTTTTTTTCCAATAAAAAAAAAAAAAAAAAAAAAAGAAAAAAAAAAAAATAATAAAAAATAAAAACAATTACATTTATTTGAAATCTCGTCCTTTCATCAAAAAGTCCGAATTTTCACTGTTGGCCTTTTATTTATTATTGAAAATAAAATAAATAATTTTTGATTACTTTAAACATCAAATTTTCTATAATTATTTTTTTATTTTTATTTTTTCACAAAAATTTTTATTATAAAAAAAAAAAAAAAAGTAAAATTTAATTTTTTATTTTTTTTTGAAATTTCGCCATGTGGGACTTAAAAGGGAAAAAAACAAAAAAAAAAAAAAAAAACATGGATTTTTTTATTTATTTGAAATTTCGTCCACTAAACCTTTGAAAAATTTTTCTATTTGGTAATTTCTATTTGATTTAATAAAATTATCATCAAAATTACTATTATTATTTATATTATTATTATTTATATTAATATTATTATTATTCGCCAAAATAATTGATGATTGATCATTTGAAAATTTATATCTTTTTGGTTGGTTATTGATATTATTATTAATATTATTTTGGTCTTGTTCATCATTTTCATCGAATCCAACAATATCCAAATGAGATGGATGAATATTATTATTTAAAAAGTAAGATTTTAATAAATTAATAATAAAACTACCCAATATAATTTCATCCTTATTTGAAAATGACCTATTTTGACCTTGAATAACTTCAATCTTATTTTGGTTAATTGAAATTTCAATTGGTACCATTGGATTCCTTGAATTTAAATATAAAAAAAAAAAAAAAAATAAAAAAAAAAAATAAAAAAAAATAAAAAAGTGTGTTAATAAATTAATTGTATTAGTATAAATTATTTTAATAATAATAATAATAATAATAATAATAATAATAATAATAATAATAATAATAATAATAATAATAATAATAATAATAATAATAATAATAATAATAATAATAATAATATAACATACTTTAAATTCTGAGAAGAATCAATTAAAGTTAAAATAAATAATGACGAAGCACTTTCAGCAGCAGGTGTTGATTTTAAACGAATTGGTAAATTTCTTTCAAAAATTTCCAAAACTTTATAAACTCTTAAATAAGTATCCATATGTTTAACGATTGAAGTGATCTTAAAAATGATATCATCATTATAACCAATGATTGATTTCTTACCAAATATAATCTTTGGAGTTCTTCTTGAAAGATTGAATGTCAATTGTTTTTGTGATCTTTTCAATTGCATAACTGATATCTTTTTTAAAATTGTTTTTAAAACAAATAATAATCTATTCTTTTCTTCATCTGAATAAATTATATTTTTACTAGTATTATTTTTAATTTTACAATTTGTATTTGTATTTGAATTTGTATTATTATTATTATTATTATTATCTTCTTTAACTTTTGTATCCATACCAATGAATAAATTGAAATTACCACATTCAATTCTAATTTCTTTTTCAGTTAAACATTATATTTTCACTACTTGTATTTGCATTTAATGATGGATTCATTGTTATTAAATTACTACCGACACCACTACCACCAACTTGAAATGTACCAACTTGTTGATTCGATGGAATATTTGGTGATGTTTGATAGTTTGTATTACCACCACCACCACCACCAACGTTTCCACCAACATTACCACCAACACCAACATTACCACCACCAATATTAACACCACCAATACCACCACCAATTAAATTTTGACTATTTGAGGTGTTTATAGTTGAGACTTCTTTTGATAATTGTTCAAAAATTTCATAATTGAATTGATATTTTTGAGCTTTATTTAATTGATTCGTACAATTTATTATGAATTTTCTATGAATTTCTTCTGGATCATCTGAATTTTCAAGTTGTAATTGTTGTTGTTGTTGTAGTTGTTGTAATTGTTGTTGTCTAAGTTTATTGAAAGCCGATGATGAGGTTGATGGAAATGATGAAGTTGGTGTTTTTGGGGTGTTGACTCTATTAGAGTTGTTGTTACTATTTGTTGCACTATTTAATAATTGTTGATATGGAATTGATGGTAATTTTTTTAAATTTGATGAATGATTAAAAAAAGTTTTAGAATCTGATGATTTAACATTGATATAGAGTCTTTTATTGATTGAGCCTTGGTAGGGTAAATGAGGGAAATCAATATTGATCTCACCATTTGGTCCTCTTGATAGATCAGCATCAGTTTGTTCAATGAATGAACCCGATGAATAGTAACCGTAATCAATTGATAAACGTTTTGCATTGGATTTGTTTAGGCCAGGTTGAATTCCACCACTGCCAACCATACCTCCCCCATTGGCCCCAACCATACCACCGACGGCAACACCGCCAACGGCAACGCCACCAACGCCGCCCACGATGCCACCGCCAAGTCCTCCGACATTACCTAGACCTCCACCACCGACCACCCCACCAATACCACCCACTCCAACACCGCCCACCCCAACACCACCCACTCCGCCACTACCACCCCCTCCTCCACCACCGCCACTCATACTATTGGCAATTGCACTGCTTAAACCAGTTTGTTCTTTCCCTTTTAGTCTCCATTTAGTACGAAGTTGTGAAACATCATTCCACCAACCTGACATTGTAGAAATTGTATCCTTCATTTTAGTTGCACCCAACTTTAATTTCGAAGCAACATTATTCAATGATTGCTGTTTATGTGATATTCTATGAGTGATTTCCCAAATTTGTTCAATTGGTTTTTGAGGTGTTTTAGTATTACCATTCAATTGAATTTGGTCACTATTTCTCAACATATCAATTAAATAAATCAATTGTTCCAATTCAATACGTGCCATATTTTTATGTTCATGAAATGATATCATTGGATTGACTTGTTGTTGCTGTTGTTGAATTTGTAATTGTCTTTCTTTTTCTTTTTCTTTTTCTTTCTCTTTATCTTGTAAATTATTATTTTCATTGTTTTTATTATCATTTAATTTAATTTGTTCAATTTCTTTTTGATGTTTTGCTTGATTCAAAATTTGAATAAATTTATCTGATTTTGAAATTTGACTAAAAAAAAAAAAAAATAATAATAATAAATATATAAAATATCAAAGAGTAAAATAATAATAATAATAACTTACATTGATGGATATTCAACACCTGCATGATCAACTTGTGCAACTGGTGGATTATCAGGTGGGATTGATATAGATATTTTAAAATCCATATTTTTAAAAATTTATAACTTTGTAATTCTATCCAATGTAAAAAAAAAAAAATAAAAAAATAAAAAAAAAAAAAAAATTGGGGGATTCTTTTTTTTTGTTTTTTTTTGAAATTTTTTATTTTTTTAATTTTTGATTTGATTAAGTTCCCAATTTGAACAAAATCCATTATAAAAAAAATAAATAAATGAAAATTGAAATCAAATAATTTTATATAAAAGGAATTCACACCCAATTTTTATATTTTTTTAATTTTTTTACTAAGACTTTATTATTTTTTTTTTTTATATTTTTTTATTTTTTATTTATTTTTTTTTTTTTCTTTTTTTCTTTATTTTTTTTTTTTTCTTATATAGGTTTAACATCCAATCCAAATCATGTGAGATATTACAATTTAAAAGACGTTTAAAAAAAAAAAAAAAGAAAGAAAAAAAATTTTTATAAAAAAAAAAATCAAAATTAATAATTAAAATTTAATATTCGAGAGAGAGAGTGGGGTGGTGATGCATTATTCGTTGTGAGTGTGATAAAAGTTTTTTTTTTTTTTTTTTTTTTTTTTTTTTTTTGATATTAATTAATATTAATAAAATCTTTTTAATAATTTTTTTTAAACGTTTTTTGATAATAAAAAAAAAAAAAAAACCTTTGTCACAAACAATGAATAATGCATCACACAAGTTGCCACTTTACTCTCTCGAACATTAAATTTAAAATTTATATTAATTTTTTTTTTTTTTTTTTTTTCTTCCTTTTTTTTTTTTTTTTTTTTTTTTAATCACTTTATAAATAAATGCAAATCCGCCCTCCCATCTCAAAAATAAAAAAATAAAAGAAAAAAAAAAAATAAAAAAATAAAAAAATAAAAATAAAAAATAAAAATAAAAAAACCAAAAAAAAAAAAAAAAACCATAAAAAAAAAAATAACTGAATTTTTGTACAAAACCACCCACTCCACACACACACATTTTATAAAAATAACCCAACAAAATCAAAATAATAATAATAAAAATAATAATAATAAATAATAATAAATAAATAAATAAATAAAAATAATAATAATTAATAAAAAAAAAAAAAAAAAAAAAAAAAACTTGAATTTATATGAATAATTAAACACCACAATAACAATTATTTAGTTACAACAAAATAATTATTATTTATAATAAAATTAAAGGAACAACAACAACAACAACAACAACAACAACAACAACAACAACAACAACAACAACATCATCATCATCACAATTACCACATCAAACACATTAATAAAGTCATCTATTAAAAAAATAAAAATAAAAATAAAAAAATAATAATAGTTGACTTTGTAAATTAAAAAAAAAAAAAAATGAAACTTCAAATTTATAATCCAAATGGTGAAGAATTTCAATATGATTTTAAATCGGATATACCATTTTCATTTCACATAAAGAATTTATATGAAAATTTAGTGGTACATAATAATGGATTAAAAAAAATATTACAATCATTCCCCTACTGTGAAGCAAATAGAAGTTACGATGAAATTTATAGTCATTATTCATTACAAGAGGCAACATCTGGTAATTGGATGTCAAATTCAACTGATTCTACATTTATCAAAGGTTCACCAGATAATACATTATTTTTTAAACTTAAACCATTAACTCATTATTTAACACCAATTGAAAAATTAATTGGCACTACTACATCATCATCATCATCATCATCATCACCATCATCATCATCATCATCATCATCATCATCATCGTCATCATCACCATCATCTCCTTCTCTAATTGGTTTAATATTATCATTACAAACTCATTTAGCATTATTAATGTATGAAAATATTTATGGAAATAAAAATAATAGTAAAGATACTAATAATAGTGGTACCATCAATAATAATAATAATAATAATAATAACAGTGGTGGTAGTAATATTAAATTATCATCAACACCGTCATCATCATTTTTAACATTTCCAACATCAACATCAAATTTATTATTAAGTTCTGATGTGATTAAAAAGATTTTAAATATTGTATTTTTAGCACCATCACCACAATCACTTCAATTATTAGTGTTTTTAGTATCAAATTCACCAAGTAATGATGATTTACTATCACAAATTTCAAATACACATTCAAATTCACAATTACATGGTTTTTCAATTGGTGGTGGCGGTGGTGGTAGTGGTAATAACTCAAGTATCACATCAATTGGTGGTGGTGATAGTAAAAAAATTGAAAATAAAGATAATAGTGGTAGTGCTGTTGTTGGTTCACAATCAAATTCACCGCAATCAAGCTCTTTTGTAAAATCCCAACAAATACAACAACAACAACAATATCAAAAACCAAATAATTCATCACCCCCACCAACTACAACAACTACAACAACTACAACAACTACAACAAGTGGATCACAAGTTAAATTATCAGTTGGTGGTAATAGTGGATCATTTAATAATACAACAGAATCATCTCCATCATTATTTACATTGGTGGATACAGCAATCAAATCAGTATCAACTGAACATTCATCAAATTTCTATTTACACATTTTAAATAATCCAGCCTATAATGAAGTGATTGAAACTCATTTTGAAATGGTTTGTTTAATTCTATCATTGATTAACAATATGTATAGATTATCACCAAATCCAATCAACTATTTCAATAGACTTCATAATGATTCAATCTTAAAGTATATAATGGAATTTGCTAAAAAGAATCAAAAAATTTATCAAAATACTCAATATATTGTTTTAAGAGTATGTATTGTTATTAGTAGTAGTAGTAGTAATAATAAAATTTTAAAATATAAATTAATACTAAAATATTTTTTTTTATTAATAAATTTTTTAAAAAAAGAATTATTTAATGAAAGAATTACATATGCAAAGATTACATCCAATTAATGTTGATAAAGTATTATCACATCAAATACTATTATCAGATTTATGGGGATCTGCATTATCATCATATCCTTTTGGTGGTATAAATTCTGAACATTGGTTATTACTTGGATTTAGAAGTTCAAATCCAATGGAAGATTTTAAAAATACTGGTGTTTTAGCATTAAGAAATTTATCATACTTTTCAAAACAACATCTTCAACCATTTCAAAGTTTATTATTAACTCAAACTAAAAGAGAAAAAGATGATAATGATAATAACAATAATAAAGTTATTGATAAACCTATAATAACTAATAAATTTAATATTGAAACTTTAGATGATGATAATGATAATAATAATAATCAAGAATTAAATAATAATAATAATAATAATAATAATAATAATTATAATATAAAAACTAAACCAAGATCAAATAGTAGATCATATCCATTAGCAACAGTTGCAATATCATTAACATATACACTTTCAAATATATTTAGAATTGGTAGAATTAATGATTCACCAATTGATAGTTCAATTTGGGATATTGCATTCAGTGGTAGTAATTGGTTTGATGAAATATTTGTAACAACATTCAATTTATTTGAATCACTTTGGCATAGTGAAGCTCATTCCTATTCAGATTTCCCACAAGTAATCTCTCATACTAGAGAGATTATTGAAAAGGTTTGTTCAAAATCACCAATTAACCTACAAGATTTTAAAGATAAACTTACAACGTTATTAGAGAAAAAAGATGAAATCTCTTCATTGGATGTAAATACTGTAGAAACTTTAGCAAGATATCATCAATTACAACCTTCTCATATTAATAAAAGACATATTCATAAATTTTTTGGTGAAAGAGTTAATGTTGATAAATTACCAAATTCAAATAATCCAACAGATAATATTATTACTACCAATACCAATACCACCACTACTACCACAACTTCAACCAATAATGATTGTGAATCAACAATATTACAAGATCATATAGAATCTGATAAAAATAATGATGATAATAATAATAATAATGAAATAATTGATGATTGTGAATCAAATAGTAGTTTCTTAGTAAGTTCAAATACTAAAGAATTTTCAGGTAAAAATTTAATTAAATTTTTTGGTGAAAAAACAGATCAAAAGGAACAATATTCAACTCAACCATCAAATGTTAAATCTTATAAATTGAAAAACTTTTTTGGTGATCAACCAGTTGTTATCAATAAAAATGGTGGTGGTGGTGGTGGTGGTGGTGGTGGTGGAGTTGATAACGAATTAAACCAAGGTGGTGAAACTGTAAATAAAAATAAAAACGATTTAATAGATGATAGTGACGATGAAAACGATAATGATGAAGTAAATAATAATAACAATAGTAATAGAATAAATCAAGATATTAATCATAAACTTTATGGTAATAGTCCAATTAGTGAAAGAAATCATAGATTACATGTTTTCTTTGGTGAATGGTTTGATACTGAACAAGTTGAGTATAATGAAAAGATTAGATCATCAAGTAGTACACCTGATACTTCATCACCACCATTAAATTCTCAACCAGAGAGTGCACGTCTTCATAAATTAAATAAATTCTTTGGTGAACGTGTAAATATTCCAATTTCAAAACCAAAGGTAATCGGTGAAGGTGGTGGTGGTGGTATTTTCCCAATTGACGATATCGATGTAACTGATGGTTCAACAAACAACCATCATATTGGGGGCGGCGGTGGCGGTGGTAGTAGTGATAATTTGCTATCAAGATCACCAGAAGAGACAAGAAGTGATTTTAAAGCTCAAAAAGTTTTAGGTGAAAGATTAGATATTAAAAAAGAGAAAGAATCAATTAATTTCGCATCACAACCATCAAATGTTAGAGAATATAAACTTCATAAACTTTTTGGTGAAATGGTACCAGCCCATAAACAAAAGTCACCAAAACTACAAGGTGGTAGTGGTCCATGGAAAAAAGGTAATGTTTCAAAATCAGATTCTCAAGCTGTTGTGGCCCCATTAAATACAATTAAATTTAATAATGGTAATACAAATATGAATCCATTATTACAATCTTGTCCAACTCCAATTAATTCTCCAACCTCACTTTCAAGTGATCATCTATTAGATGATGTTTTAGATTTAAATCAAACTAATAATAATATTGATAATGAAAATGATGATATTAATGAAGCAATTATTCCACCATCTTTATCTCCAACTTTACTTGGTGTAAATAATCATGGAGAAGAAGAAGAAGAAGAAGAGGAAGAAGAAGAAGGATATAATCATACTCAAGATAATCATGCTCAAGATAATCATGCTCAAGATAATTTATTATTATTAGATGACGATGATGATACAAAGAGTGAACCAATTCCATCAACTAATACTTTATTAGATTCTGATATTATTCCAAATAATACTACCACCACTACCACTACTACCACTACTACCACCACCACCACTACAAATACTACCGGTCAAAAGAGAATATCAATTTTAAGTACTGATACAAATAGACCAGGTAGTTCAAATTATGGTGAATCATCATTAAGTAATGGTAGCAGATTTGATGGTATACCAGAATCAACTACTCATAATGCAAATGGTGATGATGATCATCAAATTAATTTACATTCTTCATCACCACAACCATTACCAAAGTTTGTAAATACTGATGACGAAGATAATAATAATAATAATAATAATAAAAAACAGGATGATGATGAAGATGACGAAGATGACGATGATAAAGAAGAAATTAGAAAAAAGAGAGAAAATAAAACAAATCATAGATTACATGTATTCTTTGGTGAAAGATTTGATGTTGAAAATATTCATTTCTTTACTAGAGTTTCATCATCACCTGGCTCTTATGATGCACATTTAAATAATCCACATTTATCAGTATCACCACAACCAGAAACTGTTAGATCCTATAAATTAAAGAAATTCTTTGGTAAAAATCCCGAAGATAATGTTACACTCTCCTCCTCTTATGATAGTTCAACTTCACCATTATTATCACAATTAAATCATCATCATCATCATAATCATCATCAATCTGCTTCAAATTTAATTAATAACATTAATAACAATAATAATAATAATAATAATAATAATAGCAATAATAATAGCAATAATCAAAATAATTTAAATTCTAGTAATAATAGTAATAATAGTAGTATTAGTAATAATAGTGGAAAGAATAATACCAATAATAATAATAATAATAATACCAATAATAATAATGATAATAGTCCAAGTACATCACCAAGTTCATCATTTAAGAAACATCAATACCAATATGTTAGTGCTGAGGATCCCGAAGGTGATGTTTCAAAAACAAATGAAATTAGAAAATTACGTAGAGATTTTAAAACTCAAAGAATTTTAGGTGAAAGATTAAACATTAAAAAGGAATCAACCGTTGTCGCTTTCCAAGATCAACCTTCAACCATTAAAGTTGATAAATTGATTAGTCTTTTCGGTGAAAAAGTTGGTTTTAGTTTAAAAAGAAAAGAATCTCAACGTGATCTTCAACACCAAGCTTCTTCTTCAAATTTGAAATTTTCTTTAGCTTCATCTTCAAAATAGATTTAAATTTTCCATTTGGAAAATTCAAAATAGATTTAAATTTTCCAATCAAAAAAAAAAAAAAGAAAAAAAACAAAAATTGTAATTTTAAAACAAAAACAAAAACAAAAACAAAAACAAAAACAAAAACAAAAACAAAAACAAAAACAAAAACAAAAACAAATACAAAAAAAAAAAAAAAAAAAAAAAAAAGTAAAAAAAACAAAACCAAAAAAAAAAAAAAAAACAAATAATAATAAGTGCAAATCAAAATTATATCTGAAATAAACCTTTTTTTTCATATTTATTTAAATAATAATTGTTTTTTTATTTTTTTATTTTTTTATTTATTTTATTTATTTTATTTATTTATTTTGGTGTATTAAATAAAGTAATCATTTCATCAATAATTAATAAACAACTAAATTATCCCGACAAGTCCATTGGAATTAAATTTTATTTTTTATTTTTATTTATTTTATTTTTTTTAATTTCCCAATTTTTTTTTATTTTTTTTTATTTTTTTTTTTTGTGACATAAAATTTTTTTATTTTTTATTTTTTTAACTTCATAAATATTGTAAACAAAAAAAAAAAAAAAAAATGAGTGAAAATAATAATAAAATACCAAGTTTTGGATTAAAAAGTAATGTTAATTCAAC
>NC_007089.4:2312847-2370347 GCF_000004695.1 Dictyostelium discoideum AX4 | reverse complement strand
AACATCAACAACCACTCACCTTCCAACAAGGTGAACAAATGGCAAAAGAAATTAAAGCCTTTTGTTATATGGAATGTTCCGCTTTAACTCAAAAAGGTCTCAAACAAGTTTTCGACGAAGCTATTAAAGCTGTTATTTTCCCAGATAGAGATAAGGCCACAAACAAAAAGAATTCAAAATGTTCAATTTTATAAAAACATATCAAAATATCTCTATTCTTTATAATAATCACAACCAAAAAAAAAAAAAAAAAAAAAAAAAATCAAAAAAAAAAAAAAAATATCTTAAAAAAAAAATCACCTAAAAAAAAAAAAAAAAAAAAAAAAACTATCTTCATTTAATGCATATTTAATGAACTTGGTTTGTTTAAGAAATAAAATCCATTAAACTGTATTTAAAATTAAAATTTTTATTTTTTTAATATTTTATTCCTTTTTTTTTTTTTTTTATTTATTATTTAAAATTCTTTTTTTCTTTTTAAGCAATTTTATTTATAAATGTGTGGAGATATTTTTTAAAAAAATGGATTGCGATGGTGATGATGGTGATGATGATAACCATTATCGTATACAGAATATCCATTTGGGGGATAATAGGATTGTTGCATTGGCTGAATCATTGGTTGAATCATTGGTTGGATTCCTGGCTGAATCATTGGTTGCACCACTGGTTGGATACCCATTGGGGGTACAAATACTTCTGGCTGGACTCCCATTCCTGGATAGAATTGTTGAGGATAAGGATCATATGGGTTCATTTATTATTTATTTATTTTAAAAATTATTTTATTTTTTTTTATTTAAATTATATAGTCTATAGTAAATTATAATATATATATTAAATATGTTTTTGTTTAGAAAATAATAATAAAAAAATAAAATAAAACTTTTTATATTCATTTTTTTATTACTTTTTTACCTTTTTTTTTTTTTTTTTAAATTTTATATTTTTTAATTGTTTGTTTAAATCTGTAAAAATTACATTTTTCCATATATAGTTTTATTTTTTTCACATTTTTGTGAATGTAAATAACACCATTTTGGGTTTTTTTTTTTTTTTTTTTAAAATCCCAGAATTGTTTTTTTTTTTCGTTGAATTAATAATTAATTACACAGTAGATTTTGAAATTAGTAATGAAAAAACAAAAAACATCGTCAAAAGACAAAAAAAATTGAATGGGCCAAAAAAAAAAAAAAAAAAAAAACTAAACAATAAAAAATAAATAAAAAATCAAATAATTATAAAATCAAATAAATAAAAAGTAAAAAAAAAAACTAAATAAATCAAAAAATTAAAACAAAAAACCAAATAAATAAAGAATTATTATTTTTTTTTAAATTAATAATTTTATTATTTTAAAATTTTTTTAATAATAAAAATATTAAAATGAACTTGTAAATCAGATAGTGCATAGTTTATTATTGAAAATTTGAAAGAATAAAGTAACACCAAGAATTAAAAAAAAAAAAAAAAAAAAAAAAAATAAAATATTATTTCTATTCCAAGAAATTTTTTTAATTCATACAGAGATACCACTCGGAATGATGGAAGTATTTTAAATATAATACTTCTATCAGTATAAGTTTCTGGAGCTACTATAAATGTGTGGTAGTAATTTAATTATTAAATAACTATTAAGAATTAAATGATACCATATTTCTTTAAATTTTTTATTGCTTTTTTTTTTTTTAGTTCCAGGATAATAGTTTATAGATTTAAATAAGATAAAAATATTTTTTAATATTCGGCAGGAATACTGTGAATTCATTTCAAATCCCCAAATTGTAAAATTAAAATATACTCTAGTGTTAATATTTAATGTCTTCTAATACAAATTCACAAAAAGAATATTGAAAAAAAAAATTAAAAAAAAAATAAAAAAGTTATAACTATAATATTTAGCACAGAAATAATAGGAAATTATTGAATAAAATAAAAAAATAGTGACTTTATATTCCACAAACTTTCATAATGATAAATCCAAAATAGAATCCAAACTTTTAATTATAAATAGAAATCAATTTTTTTGTTTTAATTATTATTTATTTTTTTTTAAAGTATTTTTTTTTTTTATTTTTTTTGTTTTATTATTTGTTTTATTTTATTTATTTATTCATTTGTATTGGCATCAGAATGGTTTTCAAGTGGTTTTGATTTTTTTGATTTCTTTGGTTTCTTATTATTAGCAGTATTATTTGAAGTTGAAGAGTCATCAGAAACAAGAGAATCATCATTAGTACCAACTGAAATATTATCTGGAATATCATTCAACTCTGCAATGTCTTCAACGGAAGGATCTCTCTTCTCACCAGCAGTGGAGACTGTATTACCATTACCATCTTTCTTTTTGTTTATCTTTAATTTCTTTAAAAACATTTTGAAGGGAGTTGGCGAACCTTCTTTACTATTTTTAGAGGGTGATTTCTCCTCACTACCAACTTGTGATGATTGATCATCATTTATTAATGATGAAGATGATTGAGTATGTGAAATTGTTTGGTCAGGACTTTGTTTTGATGATGATAAAACCGGTGACTCAGAAGTATGAGTTGATTGTTGTTGTTGTTGTGATTGTAATGAAGGTGAGTGTTGTTGTTGTGATGATGATGATGATTGAGAATCTTTTATATTTGGATCTCTTGAAGATGATAAAAGATTAGAGGTTGATTTATTATTTACATTGTCAGAGGTAGCTTGCAATGATTGTTGTGGTGGTAAAGTAGTATTTGAAGAGGAGGTGGGTGGATGGGGTGGAGATTCTTTGGAAACTTCAGCTTCTTCACTTTCACTTTCACTATCTTCACTATCACTTTCTTTTTTACCCCATTTATTTCTCATTAGTCTAAGTGTATTTTTACCTTTTCCCAAGATTGAAGGTCTTCTCTTTGATTTTGGTCTAGTGTTTTTATAATCTTTATCTTTTTCAACTTTTTGTTTCTTATCAGAGGTTGTTGCTGCTGTTGGTGGAGCTAATGATTCACTACCACCCTCAAAACCACTATCATCTAAAGATAAATTGTTACTAGAGTTTGGTTGTGAACCAGTTACCCAAGAGTTTGAAATATTACCTGTTGAACTATAATTTGTTAAACTTACTAAACTACTACTACTATTACTTGCTGAATTATTAACATTATTAGCTAAACTATTACTTAAATTATTTATACTATTACTTGAATTTAAAACATGAGTTGTTGTTAAAGTTGGTACTACATTATTATTATTATTATTATTATTATTATTATTATTATTATTATTATTATTATTATTATTATTATTATTATTTATTGTTTGGATTTGGTTGGTGTTACTTGTTTGTTGTTCTTGTTGTTGTTCTTGTTGTTGTTGTTGGACATTACTCCCTGGATTATTTGTATCAGAAAAACTTGATCTACCGATACTACTTTCATTTTCACTCCAACTTTGAATTTCAGGTTCATTATTATTATTTTGATCTTCTTCTTCGTCATCACTTAAAATCTCTTGATTGACAACAGGGAAATCAATACTTAATGGTACAGTTGGTTCAAATAGAGGTATTGTATTATTTTCAATATTATCCATATTTAAACCGGTATCAATTTCTTCACCTCTTAAGATTTTCTCAGTTTCTTTTGATCTATTTAAGGAAGCTAAATCGACTGCTAAACGAGATAAATGATCACGATATTTAGTTTTAACCGATTCGAAACCTCTTTTCATGAGGAGATTAGCACATCTGGGTCTATTGAAAAAGGCGGCATAATGCATTGAAGTCCAACCTCTTGGATCAACCAATGTAATGTCAGCACCATTTTGAAGGAGAAGTTCTGGTATTAAAACATCATCACATTTGAAAATCGATTGATGTAATGGACTTCTACCATCGTCACCACCTGAATAATTGATTTCAGCACCTTGAGCCAATAGTTTCAAATAGGTTAATACATCCTTTTTACCATCATGAATATTCTTTTGCATAGTTTTACTTAGTTCTTCATTGGAGAGTGTTGATTTGATGATGAATTCCTTATTCTTATATTTTGCACGAATCCATTGCTCCTTTGCCATTCTATCGGATTGTGGGCTTGGTTTTGGTACATCTGGTGAAACATGATGTTCAAACAATAGATTGAATCTTGTGTTACCAACTTCCTTCATGAATAGAATATTCTCTGGTGACCATTTATCCAAGGTCAATGATCTAACCTTGGAGATATGAGTACCTAAACTACGATGAACACCACTGCAAACCTTACAAATGATAATACCTAAATTAATTGAAGCCCAATCTGGATCGGGTTGATTACAATCGGCACAACATGTATTACCACCAACCTTTTGAAGAATACGTAAAACTTGTTGATTCACCTCATCTGCCTGAATCGATTGACCACCACCGCCACCACCAACACCACTACCACTACCACCAATATTGGCATTCACCCCACCTGCTCCGGTTGTACTTTGACTCAATGATTTACCCAATTGATAGGAACTAACTGATGATGAACCACTACCAACACTTTGACAATTCAATGAATTTGAAATTGCATCTTGAATAGCTTGTACCCAACGATCTCTTTCCTCCTCATTCTCTGCTTGTAAAACTATTGGTTGTTTCTTTCTTGGATGTAAAATTTCAAATCTAAAATCTTGATTTGATCCTAAATTTATATCCTTCTCTTTAGTTGGTGGTTGTTGTGTCATTGGTGATGATGTTGATATAACTTGTGGTACTCTAACTGAACATAATAAAATATTTAATGCATTTTCTGGATGAAATTCCTAAGTAATAATAATAATAATAATAATAATAATAATAATAATAATAATAATAATAATAATAATAATAATAATAATAACAAATAATAATAATAATAATAATAATAAATAATCAGATTATTAAAATTACACATAAATTTTTTTTTTTTTTTTTTTTTTTTTAATTTTTTTACTTACTTTTTTACCTTTATAACAATATAACATACCATCTTTTAAAACATACCAACATTTATTCCAACCACCCATTACTTGTTTACTTTTTTTCATTAAATGACCTTCGACAACTTTTGGAGGTTGAATTTCTTCTAAATACTTTTCAATATTATCAAGTTTTGGTTTTAAATTTGCAAATAACTTTGAGGCTCTATTATAGAAATGATATTGTGAATTGATGAAAAGTATTAAGGATTTCAAATATTTAGTTTCATTTTTATGTTCCAATTCAGCCAATTTAATCTCTAAATCTTTATTTGAACCTTCATATTGTTCCTTTAATTTCTCCAACTCTTGTTCATACAAGAATAATCTACCCTCATCAATACCTTGTTTCGATTTCTTTATTGATGCTGATATCTTTCCTAATGATTGATCATAATCATCTTTTGCTTTTGTAACTCTTTTATTTGATTCAACAACTTCTGCAAAATCATAATCTACGAAATTATTTAATGGTGTATAAAATACATCTTGAACTTCATTTAACTATTTTAATAAATAATAAATAAATTAATATATAAAAAATAACTAATAGTAATAATAATAATAATAATAATAATAATAATAATAATAATAATAATAATAATAATAATAATAATAATAATAATAATAATAATAATAATAATAATAATAATAATAATAATAATAATAATAATAATAATAATAATAATATAATTGATATTTACCATTTGATCATTAATACTATTAACAGATTTTAAAGTATGGCCAAATGATAATAATGCAACATTTAAATGAGTTTCTTTTTTTGGTGATGGTGATAATTGTTCTGAATGTTTTAATAATTCTTCAGAGAATTGTGAGGCAGTAGTACAATATGCTTTAACTGATTCAGACCAATGTTTTGAAGATTTAATAATTTTTTTTAAAGTTTTCTTATTTTCCATTGCATTTTGGTATTCTATATGTGATGTTGAGGTTATATTATTGCCTGATGTTAATGAATTTGGTGGTAATGTAATAGATGCTGATAATGATGGTGTTGTTGTACTAGTAGCTGTTGTTGATCCTGTTGTTGTTGCTGCTGCTGTAGTTGTTGTAGTTGTTGTTGTAGTTGGTGTTGGTGTTGGTGTTGGTTGTTGTCTTGAAACAGATGGTGAAGATGGTGTATTTGGTGAAGATGATGATGATACTGCTGTATTAACTGATCCTGTCAATGGTGTAGTTGATGTTGATGATGTGGCTGTTATATTATTATTATTATTAGATGACGATATTGGAACAGCTGAATTTGATGATGTTGGTGTAATCTGTTGTTGTTGTTGATGTTGTTGTGTTGTTGCTGTATTTAAATTCATTGTGCTAGGTGCTATAACTTTAATTCCAGTATGCTGTTGTGGTGTTGGTTGTGTTGTTGTTGTATTTGTTATAGTATTACCTGTTATGGTTGTAGTTGTGAGTGTAAGATTTGATGGTATGACCACTGTAGATTGTTCATTCTTTGGTGTCGATTCCAACATTTCTGTTGTTGGTTGTTGCCCACTCATTATTATTATTTTTATATGACTATATTAATATATTCTTACACTATTGTTTTATTTATTTGTGTGTATATATATATATATATATGTATGTATGTATATGTGGTTTTTATTATTATTCTTATTATTATTTATTAATTTATATTAAGTTTACTAATATCAATATTATTATTATTATTATTATTATTATTATTATTATTATTATTATTATTATTATTATTATTATTATTATTATTATTATTATTATTATTATTATTATTATTATTTATTAAAAAACAATTTTTTATTTTTTTTTTTGTTTTTTTTTTTTTGTTTTTTTGTTTTTTTTTTTGAATTTTGATTGATTGTAATTTTTCGTTTATTTTTTTAAAATTTTATTTATTTTAACTTTATTACTTTTATTTATATAGTTTATTACTTTTTACTATTATACAATGTGTGGTGTGTGAAAATATTTTTGGTTGTTTGTTTTTTTTTTTAATTAAAATTTTGTAGTAATTTTCAAAAAAAAAAAAGTGTGAAAATACAATTAAAATTTTTCTTTTCTTTTCTTTTTTTTTTTTATTTTATTTTTTTTTCTCTATTACTAATTTTTATTTTTTAAATTAATTAATTTTTATATTTATTTATATGCGTTCTTTTTATAAAAAAACCTATAAATATATATATAAAAAAAAAAAAAAAATGATGAGACTCTCAACTGAAAATTTTTTTTTTTTTTTTTTTTTTTTTTATTTTTTTTTTTATTTTTATTTTTTTTTTGGTGATTTTTTTTTTTTATGTGGAAGAAAAAGAAAATTAAAAATAAAAAAAAAAAAAAAAAAAAAAAATTTATGATAATTTTTGCCAGATTGAATTGCTTATTTGAAAAAAGCAATCAACTTTTGAGTTTTCCATTACTTGATGATATTTTTTTTTTCTTATAAATAATAATCATTTTAAAAATAAAAATAAAATTAAAAATTAAATTAAAATAATGATAAAAAAAAATAAAAAAAAAAAGAAATAAAAAAAAAAAAAAAGTAATCGATTTTTTTTTGAAAAAAAAAAAAAAAAAAAAAAATAAAAAAAAAACCATCTATTTTTATCTTTTTTTTTTTTTTTTTTTTTTTTATTATTATTATTTATAATTATTATTTTTTTATTTTTTATTTTTTTTATTTTTTTATTTTTTATTTTATCTTCTTAATGAATTACCCCAACCTTTAGGATTATCTTCTTTATAATTATCCCAATTTCTTTTTTCTCTTAATTTTTCATCATCATCATCTTCAGCATCTAAATCTTCGTCAGTTTTTTCTTTTGCTTCGCTTTCTTTACCACCTTTGCCCTTTACCATACCACCATGGTGCATATCCCATTCGGCACCTTCTTGAGGAGTCATAGTTGGTAAGATATGACTTGGTCTAAAAACACGATCCAATGCAATTCTTCTGCCATCTGGCAAGATTTGAAAATTACCTATACCACTACCTTTGGTGGATACCTTTGGTGGTGGCACAACACCACCGTTTTGTTCTTTAATAACTTCAATTTGTTGAAGCATTGGAAGTTCGATTTCAATAGTTTCCAATAACCCAATTGCTTTAAATATCGCTTCATTAATTAATAACATTGAGAATTGTCTATCCAATTCCTCGTCACCTGTATCACTCTCTTCAATCTCTGATGAATCTTTACCTGCTGCTTTCAATATTTCAATTCTCTTTTTAACTGTATATGCCAACTTATCTTTAATCTCTCTATTTCTCTTATTTCTACTTATCAATTCATTTCTTCTATTAACTGGATCTGATTTACCTTCCCTATGAACAATTTCTAAATCCTCTTTATCCATTAATTTTAATCTTTCACATTCTTGTAAAAATGATAATACTTTTTGCTTTGTTAAATAATAAAATGTTAATAAAGGGTATAATTGTTTTTTTTAATGAATATAAAATTATATTTTCAAACTATTGTCAATAGCATAGATCTCATTTTAATTTTTTTTTAATTTTTTAATTTTTTTTTTTTTTTTTTTTACTTACTTTTGAAGTTCTTAAAAATTTAATTCTATCAGAACCAGTAATTTTTAAATAAAGTTCAGATAAATAATATGGAATTAATAAATATTTTAAAGAATCAGTTCTAATATCTTCCAATTCTTCATTTTTTGAGAAAATTTGTTGTTTTGATACATTCATTGATGCTGTAAAAAAGTGTGTAATTGATGATTTAACTTGTTTTTGATATTCTGGATCACTTGTTGACATTGGTGATTCATCAAGTTCAATATATATTTTTTGACCCCATGTGAATGATTCAAATAATGTAAAATCATGTATACTATTACTGTTACTATTATTATTATTATTATTATTATTATTATCGTTTGATGTTGTTGTGGTGGTAGTTGTAGTTGTAGTGGATGTTGTTGAAGTTTCATTTACTTCATTATTTTGGTTATTTGAATCGTTCATTTTTATTTTTTATTTTTATTTTTAAAAAAAAAAAAAAGAAAACGAGTTTGGGAGGGTCTTTGTGTGTGTGTGTGTGTGTGTGTGTGCGTGTGTGTGTATGTGGTGATGGTGGATAAAAAAGAAATAAAAAAAAAAAAAGAAAAAAAAAAAAAAAAAAAAAAAATAATTTTTTTTAAATTTTTTTAATTTATTTTTTATTTTTTATTTTTAATTTTTCAACTTAAAATGTTGTTGGTTTGCAAATTTTGAAAAAAAAAAAAATAAAAAATAAATAATATTTTGATAAAATTAATATCAACGCTGTTTAATAGTGACACTTATTATTTTCATCATCACACCTCTCCATCATTTTTTCCTTTTAAAGTATTAAAATTTTTTTTATCTATTAGTAAACAAATTAATAAATAAATAAATTTAATATCATCATTATCATTAAAATAAATATTAATTACACTCGTTCACTGCCAATAGATTTTTATCAATACGATTTTAACACATTTCCCTAACTCACATACAAGCACGCACACACACACACACTTATAAATTTCTATAAATTTTTCAATTGTTTTTTTTTATTTTTATTTTTTTTATTTTACTTTATTTAATTTATTTTTTTTGGTAAATAGATTTTACTTAATTACTCTTACAAATATCACTTTTTTTTTTTTTTTCCCATACAATTAATTTTCTTTTTTTTTAATTTTTTTTTATTTTTTAATTTTTTTTTATTTTTTTTTTTTTTTTAAAATTTTTTTTCAAGATATTTGACATATGAAAATAATATTTGACCTTAAATAGTAAAAAAAAAAAGGAGATTTTTTTTTTAAAAAAAAAAAAAATAAAAATAAAAAAATAGGAAAAATTAAAAATTAAAAATAAAAGTTAAAAATAAAAATAAAAATAAATATTTAATTTCAAAAAATAATAGATTATAAATTAAAAATAATAAATAAATAAATAAATAAACCATAAAGTCTTATTTTTATCTTTAAAAAATATAAAAATAAACAAAAATAAAATAAAAATAATAAAAAAAAAAAACTACTAAAATAAACAACCAAAATAAAAATAAAAAAAAATGGGAAATGACTTTGATATAAGTGGCAATGAAAATAATTCTAGTATAAATAATAATAATAATAATAATAATAATAATAATAATAATAATAATAATAATAATAATAATATGAATAATTATAATAATAATAATAATAATAATAATAATAATAATAATAATAATAATAATAATAATAATAATAGTAATAGTTTTGATAATAATTATTATAATAATAATAATAATTATAATAATAATAATAATAATTATAATAATAATAATAATAATAATTATGATCCAATGTATAATAGTGAAATCGAAAAAAGAAGTAGCGGATATTACCATGATATTTTAATAAATAAAAATAAAGAATCAAAAAATAAACGAAGATTTAAATATAAAGTATTGACAATTATTGTTGGTATATTTTTTATATTTTCAATTGCTTCATTATTATTCTTTATATTTTTTAGTACATCTCAATTAGTAAGTTTTTCATTTTTTTTTTTATTATTTTATTTAATTATTTTAACACATATTAATTTTATATATTTTTTTATTTATTTATTTATTTATTTTTTTATTATTATAGACATTCGAAAGTTTTAAATTTATTCAAACAAAATGTTATTTAAAATCAATTGATTATATAAGTAAAAATCAGACACATGGTCCAGACAGTTGTCAAAAATTAAATGAAGAGTCATGGTGGTATAGTTATGAAAAGGATTTTTACAAATTTAATAGTAATAATGCTCAATATTTTAATAATGGTAGTAGTAGTGATAATGGTGACAATGATGGTGATAATGAAGAAATAAATAATAAATTAATAAATTTAATAATAAAAGAATCAAATAGTAATAGTAATAGCAAAGGTGATATTTCAAAAGTTATAACATGTTATCAAGGTTTATTTCATGTTTCATTCAATGATACTGATAATGAATTACAACAAGGCGATATCGATGGATTATGGAGTGATGATTCAACAAAGGTAGATTCATATTTACATCAAATTAAAATTGGTTCAATTCAAACATGTTATTATAATAAACACGATAATAGAGAAGTCATATGGGTTAAGCCACCATCATCCCTTTTCAATATCATTTTCATTGTTGTCATTGGTTTAATAATTGTTATCGCTTTCACTGTTTTTGTCATTATCTTTAGAAAAGCATTTGCACCATTATCAAAAGATGAAGAAAAAGCCAATCTATTATCAAATTCAACTTATTATCGTTATACTAGTGATAAGTTATATAGTAATAATGGTAATAACGATTAATAATAAAAAATAATAAAAATAAAAAAAATAATTTTATAATTATTTTTATTATTAATTATTATTATTTTAATTTTTTTTTATATTTTAATTTTTTTTTTAATTTATATTTATATTTTTAAAACATATTTTTATTTTAATTTAAAAAATGAATAAAAAATAAAATGAAATTAATAAAATTGAAATTAAATTTGTTGTTGTTGGTAATAATTTGAAAGAATTTGAAGAATCATCATCAACATGAGGTGGTTTATATTTTGCAGCTGAAATTTGACTAATATAAAGTGTACCTTGATGAATACCACCTAAATCAGTTTTAATTATAACACCACCAACATGAGCACCATAGAAATCAACGGCTAAATCATTCCATGGTATACTTAATTGAATCCATTTATTACTTGGGAAGATTCCACCAACATATTCAGAGAGTGATAAACATGGGAATTCACCAGTACCAGCTTCATTTAATAAACAAATTTTACAATCTAATGGTCTTTGGTATGTGTGTTGTGATGCTTCTAGATCTTCTTGACCTTGATAAATGTATGCATTGTCTGGGTAATAAAACATATTGAAAATCATACCATCATATTCATCTATACCAATACTACCATTCATAAAGTTTAATTGTAATCTATTGACATTTTCAATTTGATATTCAATGGTTGCTTTACCTTTATATTTCATTGCAACTGAATCGAAATTAACATTGGCAACTGATTGAGTTGGGTCACCATTTTCTAGTTTTCCATTTTTGAATACATCCATTTGACCTAAGGGTTCCATACAAATTGAACCATTAGAGAACATTACGTCATCAAAATATGCCATATCCATATAACCATCATATGTTGGTTGAATCATAAATCCATCCATTAAAGTGATAGTTGGTGGTGTGATTTGGAATGATTTCATTGGGATGATGACTTTGTACCAATGCTCCTTTTGAATACCACCAATTATAAAATCACCAAGATTTACTGACCCGATTTTACTCTTTTTATAAGTAAGATAGATTGCTAAACTTTGACTACCTTTATAACCACCATTCATCCAAAACATTAAATACTTGTGTCTTTTAATTGGAAAAGCAATACGATTTGAAAAACGTAAATTCTTTGCATACTCATTGAACCCAAAGGCAATATTATCACCAATACGTTGGAAATAAGTATTTTGAATTCTTAGAGTACCATTAGAAAGTTCAGTTGTCCAGCCCAACTCTTCATTCAATGTATCATTGAAAATCCAATAGGGTCTATAGGTTGTACAATTACTTGAAAAATATTTATAACTTGCTTTTTGTGGTCCCCAATTATTTTCTTCTTCAGATTCTGAATCACTTGGACATTTTACACTTGTATAGGTGAATGTTTTAACACTTGCAACTGTTGGTAGTGAAGCGTCTTTGATTTGTTTATTTTCATTATTAGTTAACGAGATACGGAATCTTAATGGTGGTGGTGGTGATTTTGGTCCGGCGTATTTTGTGTTGATTTCACCTTGTTGACGAGTATTAAAATACCAAATTAAAGTATCTTGTGAGTAGTAAAAAGTATAATTATTTGCAATTGAAAATGATGAACCAGAGATTGTATTTTTAAATTCAGTGACTTTACCATATGATGTATATCCATATTTCAATACGGTTGTATTACCTTCAACTTTAAAGTAAATATCAGAATATTGACCTTTACCACCTGTGGATGCATATATCTTTGTTACAGTGTTTGATGCTGGTGCTGCTGCCATTACAACCGAATAAACACCATATGTCATTTTATCAGAATGTTCAACTTCTGCACAACTAATTTTATGATCTAAACAATTTATTGGACTAGCAATTGATGATATAACTGATTTACCACTTACAAGTATATCATCAACACTTTTACCAACATCACCACTTTCAACCCCTCTACCACTACCACTTCCACTATCGCCACTACCACTACTACTGTCACCACCACTACTACTATCATCAACAATACTACCACCACTACCACCACATAATTTATTTTCTAATTTTAATGTCATTGCTTTACCAAACTTAACATTCTTTGGACTTAGATAACATTGATATGGATCATCTTTGGCGGTTGATTTTGCAGCAATAAAATTTGATCCTTCTGATAAATCTTCTTCAATATCAGTACCACATAAAAACAATGATTTTGGATCGAATTTTGGATCTCCAGGCTTTTTACTAGCACTTGTTGTGGATACATCATCACTATCTTCCATTAATAATGGTTTGACTGTTGTCATTGGTTTCTTTGTTATTGTTGGAGCTTTTGTAATTGGTGATGATTCTGTTACTGTTGTTGTTGGTTTAGTTTCAGTTACAATTTCTTCAGATTTAGTGGTTTTTTCAATTGATTCATCCAATGTTGGTGTAGTTTTACAATTTACTAAATCATTTGATAAATATAATATTACTAAAATTAATAGTAATATTAATTTTAAATTCTTTATCATTATTTATTTATATTTATTTATTTTTTATAAAGTTTTTTTACAAAATTTTGTATTATTATTATTTTAATAGTATAATTGAGATTTTTTATATATTCATTTTTTTTTTTTTTGTTTTTATATATTTATTTATATTTATTTGTTTTTGTTTTAAATTATTTTTCTAATTTTATATTTATTTATTTATTTTTTACAAAAAAAAAAAATAAAAAATAATAACTAATTAATGATAAAATAATTTTTTAAAGATATTTATTTCTCTTTAAATCAAATGACATATTAAACCTTTTATAGCTAATTTTTAATTTTTAAATTTTATTATAATTTTTATAGGGTGGGTGTGTGATTATTAAACATATTTATTCATTTTCAATAATCTATAATACACTCACAGACAAATATGATTGGTTTATTTCCAAAAAAATCAATGAAATTGTTTTGGATTAAAAAAAAAAAGATAGTATTAATTTTTTAATCATTTTTTTAATATGGTCAATTACCATATAAAAATATAATAGTGGAATCATTAACAACTAATATTTTTAAAAAAGATTTATCTTGGAAATCAATGACTATTTATTTTATATGTGGTAATGAGTGTGTTTATGTTTTTAAAGTAAAAACAAAAAAAAAAAAAATAAAAAAAAAAATTAATCATAAAATTAAAAGTGTTTAGAAAAAAAAAAAAAAAAATAAAAACAAATAAAAATAAATAAAAATAAATCTTGTATAATTAATAATTTTTAAAGTAATAAAAAAAAATTTTTTATTTTTCACTAATTTTTTTTTTTCCACCATGACTTAAAATAGAATTTTTTATTTTTATTTTTTTTTTTTTCTTGATTTACAATATCTTTTTTTTATTTTTTATTTTTTAAAATTGTTCAACTAAACCTGTACCTTTGACGCCATCATAAAAGAAAAAGTTATTAAGAACTTGCATATTTTGAGTAATAATTTTAATAATTTCAGCACCAACAATCCCACCCACAATTGCACAAACTGGTGAAATTTCTATATTCATTTTATTTAATAAATCCCTATTAAAGAATAATAATAATAATAATAATATTAATATTAGCGCTAATAAATTATTATAATTAAATTTATTATTATAAAAATTTGAAAATTATAATAATTATAATAATAAACATACTTAGTTTCTTCAAAGTATTTATTTGAATCAGTATTTTTTAAATTAAACTTTTCAATTGAAGAATTAATAATTGATTTTAATTCAGATAAATCTGAATCTGAAATATTATCAGGTACCCTATTATGTTTTTCTTCAAATTGATATAATGTTGAAAGTGCAAAAAATGGTAATGGTGTTCTACTATTTGTTTTACTCCAATCATATCCCATTGATTCTTTAAATGATTTAAAAATTGATATATGTGTTTCTGTTTTTGGTGGTTCTGTTGTTGTTCTATTAATTATTTAATTTTATAAAAGGAAAAAAAAAATTTTAATAAATAAATTAAGATTAAAAAATAATAAATAATTATTATAAATTTACCTACTTTGTAAAATATTTAAATTCATTTAAATCAGAGAAAAATAAACCTTTTAAACCAAAACTATGACTAAATATAAATGATACATTATTTTTTCTACATAATGAATTTACCTTTGAAACATTATTTAAATTTTTATCAGATATTACAACCATTGTATAATTTTTAATGAATTGATCATCCATAGTTTCAATTTCTTTATCATAAACATCAATTGTAACTAATGGATTTAATTCACTAATTGCAAATACTGATTCTGTAGATATCTTTTTTTTTTTTTTTATTTATTTTATTTCTTTATTAGTACAAATAAATTTCTTAAGATCTTTATAAATGAAATAATAAAAAAAAAAGGAAAGAAAGAGGGTGGTATATATATATATCTATGTGTGTGTAATATTTATTACTTACAACTTTACCAACAGAATCCTCATTAATAAATAAATGAGCAGATAAATCAGAAGTTGTTATAATATGGTCATCTACCAATGTAATTGAATCAACACCAGCTAAAACAACATTTTTTATAATTTCAGACATTAAACCATTGATTCCAATGAATAATACTTTACTTTGACGCAATTTAGCTTGTGCATCAACACCCCATAATCTAATACTTCTATCATAGATCTTAGCTTCATATTCTGTTAATCCTTTTCCTCCTTCATTTGTGGTTGTCATTGGTGTGTTTTCGGGGTTTGTCATCTTGTGTTCTTTTTTTTCTTTTATTTTTTTATCAACAGCGGACTTTGAAAATTTTTTTTTTTTTAATTTTGTAAAATTTCATTTGTTTGTGACAAAAAAAAAAAAAAATAAAAAAAAAATAAAAATAAAAAATAATAAGTACATATAAAAAAAAAATAAAATAAAATAAAAATAATAAAAACAAAATTAAATAATTAAATAATTAAATAAAATAAATAAATAAATAAATAAATATATAATATAAAAATAAAAAACTTATATCCTCAAAATATATTCATATATATATTTTTAGCTGAAAAAAGAAAAAATTTAATTTTAATTTCAGAATAATTTTTTTTTTTTTTTTTTTTTTTTTTTTGGAAATTTTTTTATAATTCTTAAAAATTTTTTTTTTTTTTTTTTCATTTTTTTTATTTTTTTGAAATTAACTTACAACCCCACCACATTTATATATAAATTTTGTACATATAATATATATATTTGAACAAAAAAAAAAAAAAAAACCACAAAAAAAAAAAACAAAAAAAAAAAAAAACCACAAAAACAATATAAACCAATAAAAATAAGAGAATGTCAAGTGCAACAGCTGAAATACCAGATGATTTAAATTCATTAACAGTTGTAGCTTTGAAAGCATTACTTCAAGCAAGGGGTTTACCGGTGACAGGAGCTAAACCTGCCTTAATTAAAAGATTACAACAATTTAAAGAACTTGAAACATCTGGTGGTGATGAAGAAGAAATAAACGATGAAGAAACTGCAACTACTACAACTACAACTACTACAACAGATACAACACCTACAAATGGTAAAACTGAAGAACAATCAGCAGCAACAACAACAACAAAAAAAGAAGAAACTACAGCAACAAATGGTGTTGATAATACTACAACACCTCCATCCACAACACCACCAATAATTACAACACCAACCACAGCCACAACCTCAACTTCCACTGTAACAACAGAGCAACCAACAACACCAACTAAAGAAACAAAGGAAAATTCCTCCTCTTCTTCTTCTTCTTCTTTAACAAATGAAAATACAAATACAAATGAAAATACAAATACAAATGAAAATGAAAATACAAATATAAATACAAATACAACATCTTCAACAACCACTGAAAGTGATAATAATACTCACACTAATACTAATACCAATACTAATACAAATGGTAATGGTAATAGTAATGGTGATGAAGATCAAGATCTTGTTGAAGAATTACTTGGTAGTGATGATAATAATCATAATAACCAATATTCTGACGATGAAGATGAAGATGTAAACAATAATGGTGAATCTAAAACCTCGACCTCAACCTCAACAACAACATCAACAACAACAACAAGTACACCTACAGCCGATGAAAATAAACAAGATTTGAATTCTTTAGATGTTGATTCATCCATTGTCGATAAAGCAATCCAAGAGGCAGAAAAGGCAGTAACAGAAAAGATGTCCTCTGAAAAGAAGAGAGAAGACTCATTGGATAAAACAAAGATTCAACAATCTATAGCAGAGATGGAGGGTTCATTCAAAAAAATACCATCCATTAAAATCACTGGTTTAAACGATTCACTCACAGAGAAAGAATTAGAGGAAGCCCTCAATGAGGTTGGTAAAGTACACACCATAACCTATGAAGGTTCAAAGAAAGACTTTGCAATTGTTCAAATGGAAAATCATACCATTGCCAAAGAGAAATTAAATAATTCAAAATTAAAGAATTGTACTCTCTCAATTACTGATATACCTTTAGCTGACTCTTTATTATTCGTTGGTAATCTTGGTAATGATGTTGGTAAAGAACAATTAAAAAAAATGTTTGAAAAACATGGTACAATTGATAGAATTATTGTAAGTATAAATTAAATAAATAAATAAATAAATAAATAAATAAATAAATAAATAAATAAATAAATAATATTAACTTTTTTTTATTTTTTTTTTTTATTTTTTTATTATATATAAATAGTTAATTAAAAATAGAAGAACTGGTGAAAATAAAGGATATGCATTTATAGATTATAGAACTAAATTACAAGCAAGTACAGCAAAATCATCATTAGGATCTATTGTATTTAATCGTCGTACTCTTAGAGTTGATTGGGCAGAAAATTGTAATACAATGGAATCAATGCATAGTAAAACTATATTTGTCGATCGTTTACCACGTTCATTTGCAGATGTACCAATCTTGAGAAAGGTATTTTCACCATTTGGAAAGATTAAAGATTGTAATGTTGTACCAAATTATTATGGCCAACCAAGAGGCTTTGCATTTATAGATTATAACAATGTTGAAGATGCCGAGAAGGCTCAAAGAATGATGAATGAAAAGGATTTGAAAGGTTATAAAATTAGAGTAAACTTTGCAAACCCTTCAAAGCCGGGTCATTCTTTAGTAAAACCACCATCACAACAATCAGGTAGAAGTCATGAATCTGTACCCTCTTCTTCCCCATTTAGAGGTAGAGGTAGAGGTAGGGGTAGTATGGGTGTACCTCCACCAAATAGTCAACACTTTGGTATCGGTAGTGTAGGTGGCGGTTTTAGAGGTGGTAGAGGAGTAGGTGGTTATCCTGGTGATCATTCTGGTATCTATCAAGGTGGTAGAGGTGGTAGAGGAGTAGGCGGCGTAAATGGTTCAGGTCCAATCGCAATGGAGAGAGGTGGACCAATGCATCATCAACCATATGGTCCTCCACCACATCATGGACCAATGCTCCACCAAAGTGGTTATGGTTCACAAATGCAACACCAATTCTCACAAATGCAACATCAACACTACAATGAGCACCAAAGAAATCAAGGTGCTTTCTATCCACCACCACCTCCACCACATATGAATCTACCAATGCAATCTCAACAAGGTTATCCACAAGTTAACTCAATGAGCGTACCACAATCAAATAATAACCCACTCATAAATCAACAAGCAAATTTACAAGCTCAACAATTGGCATCGGCTCAAGTCCAAATTCAATTGATGGAACAAAAATTGAAAGGTCAAGAATCATTGATTAGAGCTGCTCAACAAAAGGTGGTTCAAGCTCAACAACAAGCTCAACAACAAGTACAAAGAGAAAAACAGCAGAGAGAAGCATTACTTAGACAACAACAACAACAACAGCAACAACAACAACAGCAACAACAACAACAAGAAAGACAAAGAAAACAACAAGAGGCATTACAAAAACAACAACAAATTCAACAACTTCAACAACAACAACAGCAACAACAGCAAGCTCAACAACAGCAGCAACAACAAGCTCAGCAACAAGCACAACAACAATCTCAACAACAAGCACAACAACAACAATCTCAACAAATGCAAGGCTTTTATGGTCAAATGAATAATGCTAACAGTAATAAACAAACTGGTGCTCAATCAACTATTTCACCAAATACAGCCAGTGCAACTAACCAAAATAATTTTTCGCATCAATCAGCTGCCAATTGGCAAGGTTATTTTACACCAGAACAAACTGCTGCATGGACTTATTATGCTCAACAACATGTATGTTTTTTATCTTTTTTTTTTTTTTTTTAAATCTTTTTTTTTTTTTTTTTTTTCTTATTCTTTGTTATTAATAATCCTTTTTTTTTTTTTTTTTTTTTTTTTATATTTCCTTTTTAGCAATTATTCCCAGGTTATTCACCAGTAAGAATTATGGTTTTATTTTGTTTATTTTATTTTTTTTAAAAGGTACTAATTTTTTTTTTTTTTTTTTTTTTTTTTTTTTTTTTTTTTTTTTTTTTTTTTTTTTTTATAATATTGTAGCAAGATATTTCAGCATATTACGCAAGTTTCCAGGCACCAACTAGTGATCCTTCAACACAAGTAGGTGCCAAACGTACATACGATACTTCAGGAATGTATAATCAATCATACAATGCACATGGCACACACAACACTCACCACCAAAATGATAACAAAAGAAACAGACATTAATTTAAGTAAGTGTGGTGTAAAATTCAGTTTTTCACCATCCAATATGACCATACCTGTTATCTAATCACCCACATCTTTTCAATTTCCTTTTTTTTTTTTTGTTATATATGTTTTTTCAATTTCCAATTTTTATTTTGTATTGTACCATTTTTAAAAATATTTCAAACATTTCATTTCCAATTCCATATTTTCATTTTTTCTGTTTTTTTTTCCTGTTTTTTTTTTATTTTTATATTTTTTGTTTACCCTTATTTATTCTTCGTTATTTTCTTGGTTTTGTTTATTTTTTTTTATTTTTTTTATTTTTTTTTTTTGATCATTATTAAAACATCAAGAAAAAAAAACTTAATCACCATTGTCCAATTCCTTTTTTATTATCAAAAAAAAAAAAAAAAAAAAAAAATTATAAAAAAAAAAAAAAAAAGATACAACCAAAATTCAATCCAAATAACCAAAACCCAAAAAAAAATTATGAAAATAAAAAAAAGATACAACCAAAATTCAATCCAAATAACCCAAAAACAAAAAAAAAAAAAAAAAAACTTTAAACCTAAAAACTTTAACACTAATACTAGTGGAGCCTGTTTATCATAAATAACCAATCAATGGATTGTGTATAATTAATATATGTTCATATATTAAAAAAAATAAAAAATAAAAAAATAAAATATAATAAATCCACCACCAGTTAATAATTATTGCATGTTAAAAAAAAAAAAAAAAAAAAAAAACTAAAAATTGACAACCTGTTTGTCAAGAAAGTAAAATAGTTTCTACATCTAAATACTATTTTTTCTTTTCTTTCTTATATATTAAAAAAAAACAAGAAAAAAAAAAAAAAAAAAAAACAAAAAAAAAAAAAAAAAAAAAAAAATTGTTGCCTAATTTAATAAATTTAATAGCCAACAATAGATCCTGAGATCATTAAAATTTAAAACCAATTTTTTTTTTTTTTTTTTTTTGTATTTCTACTTTATTATTATTATTATTATTTTTTTTTTTTTTTTTAATATTTGTGGAAACAATTTGTTTTTTATAAAGTTTTATCCAACTTTTTTTTGTATTTTTTTTTTGTTTTTATACAACAAACCATTTGTTTTTCACTGAAATTGTTTTGAAATCAATTTTAAGTTTCATATTTATTTTTATATTATTTCATTTTATAGCCTATCTTAATTTTAAATTTGTTTTATTTATTATCTTTTTGTTTTAATACTTTTTAATTACTTTTTATTTATTGTTTTTATTTCCTATTTTTAATTTTTTTTTTTTTTTATTCTGTTAATTGTTTATATTTATACAATTTTTTTTTTTAATATTTTTTTACTTTTCTTTTTTTTTTTTTTATAATACACACCAAAATTGAGTTGTAATAATTTTCTAAAAAGAGTTTATTTGTTTATTTCCATTTTCATTTTTTTTATATTTTATTTTGGTTTTATCTGAACACTTTTTTTATTTTTTTTATTTTTTTATTTTTGTTTAGATAAAACTAAAAACCTCATATACATTGGGAATATAAAAAATATAAAAAAAAATGAAAGGAAAAAAAATAAATAATTAAAATTTAAAAAAAAGAAATAAGTTTTTAAAATGTTTTTTTTTTTTTTTTTTTTTTTTTATATTTTTTATTGGTACTATTTTAATTATTTACAACGTTATATTATATGATCTCTTTCTCCATCATCCATAAAAAAAAAAAAAGAAAAAAAAGTGATTAAATAAAATTTTTTTTTTTTCCACAATATTAATTAATATTCTGAGTTATAGTTGTTGGTGGAGCAAATGACAGAATCTAAAACAGAGTCATACAACTCTATAACAAGCTTTTTAAAGTCTTCATTTAATTTTGGATCTGTAATTTTTGTGGTTTTATCAAAAATATATGCACTAAATGCAGCATTTAAAATCTATAAATTTTTAAAAAAAAAAATCATTTATTTTAGTAAAAGATTTTTTTTTTTTTTTTTTTTTTTTTGTTTAAAATAATAATAATAATAATAATAATTAAAGAAACATACCTGTAAAGCAACTCTAGATTGTGAGTTTTTTGGAGAATATGGAAGAGATAAATAATTAAATAAGAATTCGATATCTTTAGGAGTTGTAACCATAACATCCATATGTAAAAATTTCTCTGCTTCTGTAAGTTGATTTAAAAAGTTAATTTTCTGTTGTTCAGGTAATTCCATCTTATGGAAATTTAAAATTGTAAAATCACGCATTCTTTCAACTGCTTCTCTAATTCTTTCCCTAATTTCACCAAGCTATTTAAAAAAAGTAAAATAAATAAATAAATAAATAAAAATTAGTAAATCTTATTTTTAAAATAAAATAAAATAAAATAAAAAATAAATACCATAATTTTTCTCCAAACTAAATGCTCTTCCATTTGTTGTGGACTATTAATTGCTGAAGGTGATAATAATGGAAAAGATTCATTATTTTCATCCCTACCAAATTGCCATGCTTTACTGATTTCACTTGAGACAATGACAAATTCAGATTCTGTATTTTGGGTTTGTAATGGAGTGCAAGTTGAATATAATAAACTATTGTTATGTGTATTCTGTTTTTTATTTGAACTTCTTGATAATGATAAAGATAATGCACCCTTACTATGAAGAGAATGAATCCAATCCTTTGCATTCATAACTCTATTACTATTTGTATTTGGTTCATTTAATGATATATTAAAAGATTCAAGTGATCTCTCTATTTTTTTTTTTTTTTTAATTAAATTTGGGAAAAAAAAAAAAAAAATTAAAAAAAAATTAAAAAAAGGAAATTTGAAAAAAAAATAAAAAAAAATGTTAGTGAATTTGCATATGCAAATGTGGACATATGAAAACAACAACAACAACAACAATAATAGAAACAGTATAAAAAAAAAATTAATATTAATACTTACTTGCAAAATCATTTTTAAGAGAATTTGATGATAAATCTTTTAAATATTGATTGCCATGAAGAACCAATTGAACTGGTTGAAGAACTCTTGGGTTTTGAATGTTTGCCATACTTGAAAGTGCAAATTGTGTTGACTTTAACATTTTTATCTTGTTTTTTTCTTTTTTTTTTTAAAAAATAATATGAAAAGTTTATAAGTAGTATGTGTATTGCGTGGGGTGCGTGTGTTTATTTAGTTTAAATTATTTTGAAAAAAAAAAAAAATAATGTTTTTTTTTTTTGACTTTTTTTTTTTTTTTTTTTTTTATTTTAATTTTTATTTTTTGTTAAAAATATAAAAAAAAAAATTATAATGTTACAGTAATTCGAAATTAAGTTATAAGGTTAAAAATAAAATAAAAATAAAAATAACCTATTTTATTAAAAAAAAAAAATTAAAAAATAAAAAAATTAAAAAAAAAAAAAAATAAAAAAAAAAATTTTAAAATTAAAAAAAAATAAAAATAAACTCTTTAAACATAAATGGAAGTTGACAAGATATCGAAAATGTTCTAATAATTAAATTTTAAAATAAAATAAAAAAAATAAAAAAAATAAAAAAAATTAAAAAAAAAAAAAAAAAATGAAAATAAGAAAGTAAGAAAGGGGTTTTTTTTTTTTTTTTAGAAACCATTTGTCCTAAATCGTTTCATCAAACTTTCACTTTTATTTATAACTGAAGTTGTTGTGGTATTAGTTGGAGTTGGATTTTCCCTTTTTTTTCTATTAAATAGATTGAAATAAAATATTAAATTAATAATTTGTTTAGATATTTTGGAAAAAAAAAAACTTACGCTATTGAGGGGGCGGCTGATATAAAGGTTGCTTTTGATTTTTGTTGTTGTAATTGTTTTTGCTTGTGCTTTTCCTTTTCCCATTTATTATATTTTTCTATATAGATTTTAGATTGAGATTTAAAAAAAAAAAAAAAAAAAAAAGTAAAAGATCCAAAAAAAAAAATTGGATTTTTGGTATTAAAATAAAAAAAGTGGTAATATTATAATAAATAAGATAAAAATAAAATAAAAATTAATAATAAAAATAAAAATTGACGGTTACAATAATAAAAAAATAAATAATTAGTATAAGATTTTTTTTTTTTTTTTTTTTTTTTTAATTCCAAAAAAAAAGTTGGAATAAAAGTAATAATTACTTTTTGGTGCTGTATTGGTTGGAATAGAGGGTGTAGGATTCGCTATATTATTATTATTATTATTACTATTAATATTATTATTATTAATACTATTATTATTATTATTTATTTCACTTTGTACAAAATCTATTTTCATTCTATTAATTCTTTCAAATTCTCTTTTTTCATCCATTTTCCTTTGTTTCTCATTTAATGGTTTATAATAATCATCAAGAGGGTAGGAATGGGGATTAAATTGTGAGAGAGGATAATTTGAACCTAATTCATCGATTTCACAAAATGATATTAACTTTTCAATTACTGAGGGATTTTTAAATGATGAAGAGTTTCTTAATGCTTGATTTATACTTATACCATCTTGTTTCATTTTATGATATCTAATGATTTTCTCTTTAAGTCCAAAATCAACTTGACTATCTTTTGGTGCTTCTGGGATAAATGAAGTATCAATATTTTGTTTTATTTTACTTTTTAAAATTGTATCTGCCGTTATTATTGAAATTTTTGGTGAAAGGTTATGAAAGTATGGATCTTTTGAATGTGGTGGTGTTGATACATATGCTGGTGATTGTAATCTAGATGGTGTGTCAGGTTCTTGTAGTTCTTTAGGTTGATATTCTTTATTCTCTATTATTGTATGAATTATTGTATGACAATGATTTAATTTATCACTTTCTGTATCTGCTATTTGATATGACATTTCATCATTATTTTCATTGTTACTATTATTACTATTACTATGATTATTGTTGTTGTTACTATTATCATTTTGATCTTCATCTTTATAATTATAATCTTCACCTTTACCAGTTTCATCAATAGATGTTGTTTCTTCAGTAACTAATAATCCATATGGTTTTTCAGTAACTTTTAAAATTGATAATTTATCATCTTCATCTGCTTCTTCTTTTTCTTGTTTAAAATTTTCATTATCTCCCTTAATGTTGATTTTTTTTTCTTCTTCTTCTTCTTCTTCACCTTCACTGTCGCTATATGCGCATAAAAGTGACATTTTTATTTTATTTTATTTTATTTTTTATTTTTTATTTTTTATTTATTTTATTAATTAATTAGGGAATAATAGATAATAAAAAAATACTATCCTATTTTTTTGATTATTTATTTGTTTGATTATTTATTTGTTTATTTATTTGTTTAATTGCTTTTAATATATATTTTTTTTTTTTGTGTGCCACAGAATTTCAAAAAAAAAAAAAAAAAAAAAAAAAAATTAAAAAATTAAAATTAAAAAAAAAAAAAAAAAAAAAAAAAGTAAAAATAAAAAAAAACAAAGTGATATATACATATATATATAAAATACAATGAAATTTATAATAAAATAGAATTAAAAAAGAAAAAATAAAAAAATAACCTGTAATATTATTTCCTTTTTTTATTTTTTTTTTTATTTTTAATTTTTTTTTTTTTTTTTTTTTTAATTTTTTTTTTTTTTAATTTTAATTTTTAATTAAATTTTTTTAAGTTCACAATAATTTTTTTTCAATTTTTTATTTTTTTTTTTTTTTAATTTTTTAATTTTTTTTTATTGATCATCACACATACATACATACACACATACATATATTTTAAATATACCCTTAAAAAAACAATATACAAATAAAACTTATATAATAATGTCAACATTTCCAACATCAACAATTGTACATCCAACAGTACTTTTAAGTGTTGTAGATCATTATAATAGAGTTGCAAAGGATACCAACAAGAGAGTAGTAGGTGCATTATTAGGATCAAATAATAAAGGTGTTGTAGATGTATCAAATTGTTATGGTCTTCCATTCGAAGAGGATGAAGCCAATCCAAACATTTGGTTTTTAGATCACAATTTCCATGAAAACATGTTTGCAATGTTTAAAAAAATTAATGCACGTGAAAATGTAGTTGGTTGGTACAGTACTGGACCAAAGATTAGACCAGCTGATCAAGATATTAATGAATTATTCAGAAGATACACTCCAAATCCAGTTATGGTCATCATTGATGTCGCACCAAAAGAATTAGGTATTCCAACAAAATCCTATGTTACTGTTGAAGAAATTAATAAAGTAATTATAACATTAATAATAATAATAATAATAAAAAATAAATAATAATAAATAATAAATAATAAATAATAATAATCTTTATTTTTTATTTTTTTATTAATTTTTCAAAATTTAAATAGGATACATCAGAATCAACAATGAGATTCCAACATATTCCATCATCAATTGATGCAGTTGAGGCAGAGGAAATTTGTATTGAACATCTTTTAAGAGATGTTAAAGATTCTTCAATTTCATCATTAACTACTCAAATTACTGATAAAAAGATTTCATTAAAACATCTTTTAACAAATCTTCAAGAAATGCAACATTATTTAAAATTAGTTTGTGATGGGTATTTTATCAAATCAATATTAATAAAATAATAATAGTAATAATGATCCTTAATCTTCTTACCCTTAATTAATACTAATATACTTCTTTTTTTTTTTTTTAAAAAAAATTTATAGTACATTACCACCAAATCATCAAATTATTGGATATATTCAAGATATTATTAATCTTTCACCAAACTTAAATGCAAATGAAATTTCAAAATCTTTTGCTGTACAAAATAATGATACAATGTCTGTCATTTATTTATCCTCAATGATTAGATCCATTATAGCTCTTCATAATCTTATTATCAATAAAACTGCAAATAGAGAGGCTGAAAAGAAGGCTGATATAATCAATAGCACTCCACCAACTACTGCTACTTCACCAAGTGTTGCTGATAAAGGTAAAGAAAAAGAACAAAACGCCTTTAATGGTGCTGATAAACCAAGTAAACAAGCTTAAAAATAAAATAAAATAAAAAATAAAAATGAATAAATAAAAAAAAAAAAAAAAAAAAAATAGAAAATTGTATGATTCCAATGTTATAAATAATAATAATAAATAATAATAATAATAAATAATAATAAATAATAATAAATAATAATAATAAATAATAGTTCTTTAAATTTAAAATTGTATAAAAATATATAAAAACTTAATTTCCAAAGTTTGAAATTAATTTCTTCGGCTTTTATTACAACTTCAATATTTATTTATCTTTACACAACAAGTCCCCCTCTTCATTCATTTTTTTTGTTTTCATTGTCAGTGTTTCGGTTGTTGTTTTTATTAATAAATTGATAACCCAACAAATTATATAATTAATGGAAAAAATTCGAATTATAAAAAAAACATTTACTATAAAAAGAAGAAAATTTTTTTTTTTTATTTGGAGATTTAAAATTAAAATATTAATAAAAATTGGTCATTTAAAAAAAAAAAAAAAACAAAGAAAATCAAAGCCCGACAGTTGAAATACCAAAACTCTCCGGAGTTATATACTGGTCAAATAATCATTTAATTCACAAATAGTAATTATCTTTAAAAAAAAAAAAATTGCATATACTATTAATAATAAAATGAACCGAAATTTTTTTTTATTTAGCCGCCTGTATATAATTTTAAATAATTTTAAATAAAATTTTAAAAATTTTATATTTTTATAGATTAAAAATAAAAATCTAAAGATTACAAAAAAAAAAAAGAATTTATTATAAATCCACTTATAAAAAAAAAACAAAAAAAAAAAGGAAATTATCAACCAATTTCAAAAAAATATAAAACCCTCCAATAAAAACTTTTAATAATTTATTTATAATAATAATTTTTTTCTGTAAAAAAAAATCAAAAATATTTAAAGAGAAATGATTTATTTTATAATAATTGTTTTAATAATATTTTTAATAATAAAAAATTTAAATAATAGAATTTATCAAATAAATTCTAAAATTCCAGGACCTGGATTTAGTTTACCAATTTTGGGTAATTTACATTCAATGAATAATGAACCACATTTGAAAATTCATGAATGGTATAATAAATATGGAAATATATTTAGAATTAAAATGGCAAATATTGAAACTGTTGTTTTAACTGAAAAACCATTATTAAAAAAAGCATTTATTGATAATTCAAATTTATTTAAAAAAAGATATTTATACTTAAATAAAAATGCTGGTATAATTTTATCAAATGGTGAAGTTCATAATAAAATTAAAACAGCAGTTTTATCAACTATTACAAGTTCCAAAATAAAATCAATTGAAGAACATCATTTTAATAGAGAATTTTTAAAATTAATTGAAATTTTAGATGAATTTGCAAATCAAGGTAAACCAGTTCAATTAATTGGAATATTTAAACAATTTGCTTTAAATATAACTTGTTCACTTGTTTTTGGATCTTCTTTTCCTATTAAAGTAGAAAATGATGGTGAAGCTAGTAAATTGGTAAATGCAATTAATAATTTTTTAAATATTTCAAAATTAAATTTATTTTTACAATATTTTCCTAAAATTGGTAATTTATTAAAATGTGATCCACATAATGTTTTAATTGAAATGGTTTCAGATTTGGTAGATAAATATATTGAAAATGAAAAAAAAGATGATTTTACAAATATTACTATTTTAGATCAATTTTTAAAATTAAATGAAAAAAATGAAATTAATAAAAGAAATTTATTATTTTCTTGCGCAGATTTACTATTTACAGGTGTAGATTCAACAGCAAATACTGCTTTATTTTGTTTATTGGAATTAATTAATAATAGAAAATATCAAATAAAGTTATTTGATCAAGTGAAAAATAATCATGGTGAATTGATATTATTTAATTCAAAATATAATAATAATTTCACATTTTTAAAATCAGTTTTATTAGAAACCTATAGACTTCATCCTGCTCTTCCTTTATCTGCCCATTTTTTAAATGAAGATGTTGTAATAAATGATTGTAAAATTGCAAAAGGTACTCAAATTATTTTAAATATCTATTCCTCTCATAGATCAAATAAACAATTTAAATCACCAAATGAGTTTATACCAGAAAGATTTGAAAATGAAAATGATGAGATGGATTTAGTTACATTTGGAATTGGTGTTAGAGATTGTATTGGTAAATCAATTGCCAAATCCGAATTATTTACAATTTTAGCAACTTTAATTAACCGTTATGAATTTATTAATCCTAATCCATTAGTTCCTTTAAACAAGTGTGGAACTTTTAGTATTGGTGTTTCATGTCCTGATAATTTTATATTAATTAAAAAAAGAAAAAAAAAAAAATAAAACAAATTTTTTTATTTTTTTATATTTTTTGGAAAAATTATGTGTCCCAAAGCCATTTAAATTAAAATAAAAAATAAAAAATAAAAATAATAATAAAAAATAATATTTATTTTTAAAGGAAAATATATAATATATATATAATAATTAATATTATATATTCATTTAACTAATTGATTATTGGGTTGGAATTGAAATAAAATATTTTCCACTAAAAATAAAAAAAAATTTTATTTTTTTTTTTCTCAAATAAAAAGGTTTTTGAAAAAAAAATGGGTAAAAAAAAAAGAGATAATTTAATTTTTTTTTTTTTTTTTTACATTAAATAATAAAATTTATGGAACCAGATATATCCTTTTTTTTTTTTTTTTTTTTTAATTGGAGACTTAAAATTAATTTTTATAAAAAAAAATAAAATAAAAATAGTTAATTGAAAACCGATAGATGAAAAATCCAAACTCTCCAAAATTTTATACCTGTAAAATAATTATTTAATTCACTAGTAGTATTTATTAATGAATTATTGAATTAAGTGTTTTTTATAAAGAAAAAAAAAATAAAAAAAACTAAAAAAAAAAAAAATGCAAGAAACTATTTTTAATAATAAAATAACTACAATTAATTTTAAAATTTTATTTTAATTCTACCACCTTCATATTAATTAAAGTAATACTTAATAATTTTTTTTTTAAAATAATTTTATTTTTGTAAATAAAAATTTTAAAAATCTATTTTGTTTGTCAAAAGATGGATAAAAATTTTAGAAAAAAAATAAAAAAATAAAAAAATAAAAAATATAGTATTTATAATAAATTAAACAAGTTTAGATTATTAAACTAATAAGAAAAAAATTAGGAAACTATTAATATTAACCAATTTTTAAAAAATATAAAAACCTCTCAATAAAAAGATTTTTTAGAAATGATTTATTTTATAATTATTATTTTAATAATATTTTTAATAAAAAACTCTAATTATAATATCCCAAATTAATTCTAAAATTCCAGGACTGGATTTAGTTTACCAATTTTGGGTAATTTATCTACAATAAAAAATGAACCACATTTAAAATTACAAAAATTGTATAATAAATATGGAAATATATTTAGAATTAAAATGGCAAATATTGAAACTGTTGTTTTAACTGAAAAACCATTATTAAAAAGCATTTATTGATAATTCAAATTTATTTAAAAAAGAGATTTATACCAAAATGGTAATGCTGGTATAATATTATCAAATGGTGAAGTTCATAGTAAAATTAAAACAGCAGTTTTATTCACAATTACTAATTCCAAAATTAAATCAATTAAAGATCATCATTTTAATAGAGAACTTTTAAAATTAATTGAAATTTTAGATGAAATTGCAAATCAAGGTAAACCAGTTCAATTAATTAGTTTAATTAAACAATTTACATTAAATATAACTTGCTCACTTATTTTTGGGTTTTCCTTTCCTATTAAAGTAGAAAATGATGGTGAAGCTAGTAAATTGGTAAATGGAGTTAATAATTTTTTAAACTTTTCAAAATTTAATGTTTTTTTACAATATTTACCAAAAATTGGTAATTATTTAAAATGTGATCCACATAGTATTTTTATAGAAATGGTTTCAGATTTGGTAGATAAATATATTGAAAATGAAAAAAAGATGATTTTACAAATATTACTATTCCAAATCAATTTTTAAAATTATATGAAAAAAATGAAATTACTAAAAGAAATTTATTATTTTTATGCAGATTTATTATTTACTGGTGTAGATTTAACTTCAAATACTGCTTTATTTAGTTTAGTGGAATTAATTAATAATAGAAATTATCAAATTAAGTTATATGATCAAGTGAAAAATAATCATGGTGAATTGATTTTATTAAACTCAAAATATAATAATAATTTCACATTTTTAAAATCATTTTTATTAGAAACATATAGACTTCATCCTGCTCTTCCTTTATCTGCGTTTACTCCTCATTATTTAATTGAAGATGTTGAAATAAATCATATTAAAATTGCAAAAGGTACTCAAATAAATTTTTCAAATCACCAAATGATTTCATACCAGAAAGATTTGAAAAAGAAAATGATGAGATGGATTTAGCTGCTTATGGAATTGGTGTAAGAGATTGTATTGGTAAATCAATTGCCAAATCTGAATTATTTACAATTTTAGCAACTTTAATTAATCGTTATGAATTTATTAATCCAGGAACTAATGGATTTGGAAGTTATAAAATTGGCCTTTCATGTCCTGATAATTTTATATTAATTAAAAAAAGAAATAATAAAAATTAAAAAAAAAAAAAAATAAGATAAATAAAAAAATCAATCTTAATTTAACTTTATAAGTCATGTTTTATTTTTTAAAAAAAGTTAAATTTAAAAATAATTTTAAAAAAATTTTACATTAATACTATAATATTATTATTTTTTTTTTTTTTTTTTTTTTTTTTTTTTTCCACCACAAAGTTTTAAAAAAATAAAATAAAAATAAATAAAATAATATTAAATGATAATAGTATAAAAATAAAAAAAAAAAGAAGTCCAATGAAAAAAAAAATATCTAAACCCACTTTTTTTATTTTTTTTTTTTTTTTTGAAATTTCGTGTGGTTTATGACAATGCTACAAAAAATAAACCAATAATAATTTAAAAGATAGATGATAAAATATCAATAATTTTTAAAGGAAAAAAAAAAAAAAATATAATAATTAATATGTATATAATTTTAAAATAAAATTATTTTAAAATTATTTTAAAATTATTTTAAAATTATTTTATTTGAAAATAAAAAAATAATTGAAATAGTAAAATTTAATGGCATTAATAATTTTTTATTAATATTGCAAATTCAACTTTTTACAATAAACATTTCAAATATATTTTCTAAACATAAAAATTTTATATATGTGTATATATGGAAAAAAAAAAAATAAAAAATAAAAAATAAAAAAAAAATAACAAAAAAAAATAAAAAAAAATAATAATAAAAATTATTCTTTTGCGAGATCGAATCGCGACCAGGGTCCGAATGAAATTTAAAAAAAAATAAAGAAAAAAAAAAAAAAAAAAGAAAAAAAAATTTAAAAAAATAGTTTTGTTTTTTTTTTATTTTTTAAATTGACACTTAAAAAAAAAGTTTTTTTTTTTTTTTTTTTTTTTTTTTTTTTTTTTTTTTTTTATTATCTAGACTTCTTTTTGTTTCCACATAAAATAATAATCAAAAAAAAAAAACAAAAAAAAAAAAACAAAAAAAAAAAATAAAAAATAAAAAATAAAAAAATAATAATAAAACAAACAAAAAAAAAAAAAAAAAAATAAAATCATTACCACCCCCTTTGTTTGAATATAATTTAAATTTCACCAACAACAAAAAAAATTCCACCAAACCCCCACACACCACCATTCTTCTTTATATAAATAAATAAATAAATATATGTGTTTACTTGTGTGTGAGGTGTGTGTATAATTTGATAAAATAAAATTAAATTAAATAATAATTATAATAAAAATAAAAATAATAATAACAGTTTGAAAAAAAAAAAAAAAAAAAAAAAAAAAAAAAAAAAAAAAAAAAAAAAAAAAAAAAAAAAAAAAAAAAAAAAAAAAAAAATTCTTTTGTTTTGAAAAAAAAAAAAAAATAAAAAAAAAAAAAAAAAAAAAATGCGTCCGTTAAAAAATAAAACAATTATATAACATCAGCTAAAAACCTATTAAAAATAATTATTATTGTTTATTATTATTATTTTTTTTTTTTTAATTGGAAATTTTATTTTTATTTTTATTTTTTTTTTTTTTTATATTTAGATACCACATTATAATTTTAATACACAAAAAAAAAAGAAAACTAATTCAGTTAAACCCAGTTTCAACCCCCTTTCACTTCAACTCAAATCACACAAAAAAAAAAAAACAAAAAAAAAAACAAACACAAACACAAAAAAAAAAGAGAGAGAAATTTATATAGCAATATTTTATAATTTAATAATAATAATAATAAGTTTATAATGGAAGTTGAACAACAACCATCATATACATCGAATTTTATAATTCATTTAAATGAAAATGAAGATAATGGCATTTCATATAGATCAAGAAAATCTACACCAAAATTAGTTAAACATTATATATTAGGTGAAGTTTTAGGTGAAGGTATTTTTCAATCGATTATATATATATATATATATATATATATATCATTATATATATAGTATGAAATATATTAATTTATTATTTATTAATTATTTTTAGGTGCTTATGGTAAAGTTAAAGATGGCATGGATTCATTTACACAAAAAAGAGTAGCAGTTAAAATATTAAAAAGAGCAAGATTAAAAAAGATTCCTGGCGGGGAAGCATCAGTTTTAAAAGAGATTAATATTACAAAAAAGTTACACAATAAACATATAATCAAATTAATTGATCATTTCATTATAGAGGAAAAAGGTAAACTGTACATTGTCTATGAATATGTTGGTGGTGGAACTTCACAAAATATTTTAGAAAATGCACCAAATGGTAGATTACCACCACACCAATCACAATTGTATGTATTATTTATTTTTTAAAATTTTTATATTTTATTTTTATTATTAAATAAAATATTTTATTAATAATAATAATAATTACAGTATATTTAGACAATTAATTGAAGCATGTGAATATATTCATTCACAAAAGATATTACATCGTGATATTAAACCTGATAATATACTATTTACACATGCAAATGTATTGAAATTGAGTGATTTTGGAGTTGCAGAGGATAGTAGCCAATTGGAAGATTTTGAATGTTTATCAAGAAGTTATGGTTCACCAGCATTTCAACCACCAGAGTTAACACAATTTCAAACTACATTTTCACCATTTAAAATCGATATTTGGGCAATGGGTGTAACATTATACCTTATGACCATTGGTAAATTCCCTTTTTCCGGTGCAAATATGTTTGTACTTTTTGAAAATATCTCTAAATGTAAAATAGAATTTCCAAATGATCTCGATAAAGATTTGGTTAATTTAATTAAAGGTATTTTACAAGTTGATCATATTCAAAGATTTTCATTAGGTCAAATTAAAAATCATCCGTAAAGTATTAAATAAATAAATAATAATAATAATAATAATAAAACTATTTAAATAGATAAGAGAGAGATAAATATTAATACCTTTTTTTTTATTTTCATAAATTTAGGTGGTGTATTAAATATATACCAGAGGTAGAACCATTTGTGCCATTATTAGAAGAAAGTAAATTTTTACCATTAGAGATGGCATATGGTGATGATGAAGGTGATGATGGTGGAGGTGGTAGAGGAGGAGGAGGAGATGATGAACTTATTTTTGGTTATGAAAATGATGGAAATACAATAGATTTACAAGATCCAGAATATATACCCTCTATATCAGTGGGTGATCAACCACCATCAACTCCAATATTACATAGTAGTGATCATCATCATCATCATCATCATAATAACCAACATCAACATCAACAACAACAACAGCAACTACAACAATCACAACAATTTCATGGTAATGGAGATAATAATTTATTATTTGATTCAAATAATAATTTAATATTTGATTCAAATAATAATTTATTATTTAATACAAATAATAATGAACATTTAATTAATGGTTTACCAGTGCACCCAATTGAACTCGACCCTGTAAATATTAAAAAGAGTTCAATTGGTACAAATATTTCTGATGTGGCTTTAATTCGTGAGAATTATATATGCTCTGATAATGATGCTAGTAGTGGTCAAGATGATGAAGACTATTCAGATGATAATGAAATTAGTGGTGAAGATTTAAATCCAACAAATCACCACCACCACCGTGCTGATAGAGTTGGCTCACGTGATAAGAGTTCAAGATCAAGTAAAAGAAAGAATAGTAGTAGTAATAATAATAATAATAATTCCACTTCTCCAAAAGTTGAATTTAATCCAAACCGTTCTTCACCTCAACCACCTTTAAGAAATTCAAGTAATAGAAGGCCAAAAATTACTTTTGAATCTCCACATAATAAGTCAAAATGTATCATTAATTAAGTTTTTCAATTAAAAAAAAAAAAAAAAAAAAAAAAAAAAAAAAGATGAAATATATATATCATCATTTTTTTTTTCCAAGTTTTTTATTTTATTTTCCACCTTTTTTTCCAAATCACAAAAAAAAAAAAAAAAATCAAAAAAAAGAAAAAAAATGAAGAAAGGAATGAAGTTCTCAAACTCAGAACATTTGTGAAGTTGTCATGTCTACCACTTTTTTTTTTTTTTTTTCTTTTCTTATTGTACATAAAATTTATATACATTATCAAAATAATCATCTTTAAAATAAAATTTATTTACTATTTTTAATAAACTAATTAACTTTGCATATGCGATTATATTTTATAATTATTTTTTTATTTTTATTTTTCCTTTAAAAACAAAATTATTAATCAAAAAAAAAGAGTAAATAAAAATGATTTTATAATATTTTGAAAATAAATTATTAAAAAAAAAAAAAAAAAGATAAAGTTAATAAAAAATGTGGTATATAAAAAATTATAAAAAATATTGGATATTTTTTTTTTTTTAAAAAATTGAATACCCAATTAAAATTTTGTGTTTAATTTTAATATTAAATAAAAAAAAAAAAAAGATTTATAAATTTAAATCACTTTTTTAGGTTTTACATGGTTTTCTTTTTTTTTTTTTTTTTTTTTTTTTTTTTTTTTTTTTTTTTTTTAATAAATATTTAAATAAAAGTTTTTTTTTAATTTTTTTTTTTTTTTTTATTTTTTTTTTTTTGTGGGAAATTATTTTCATTTTTTTTTTTTTTTAAAAAAACGAATAAAAAAGTGATTGCATATTTGTGTTTAACATAAGCAAAAAAAAAAAAGAAAAAAATTAAATAAAATGACAACTAATACAATAACAACATCTTCAATGGTTTTATTTAGAAGATTAATTAGAGAAGGTACAAGATATAATACATTTAAATATGATCCATGGTGGAGAACAAATGTTATTCAATTATTCAGAGATAATAAAGATGTTACTGATCCAAATGAAATTAGATCATTACAAGATAAGGTTAAATCATATAGATATTTAATTAAAAGTTCAAAAGATTTAAGTGTATGAATAAATTAGGAAAAGTTTAAAAAATTATTAATTAATAATTAATAATTAATAATTAAAAAAAAAAAAAAAAAATTATACAAATAAACAATATTAATATTTTATATAAATATATTTATGTAGGAACTTTTGGATTCATATAATATTGGTCTTTCATCAAGACAAAGAGTTGAAAAATCTTCAAATAGAGTTGGTTTAACTGTTCCAGAATGGCCTGAAGATAGAGATAGAAGAATTCAAAAAGAGATTGAAGAATCAATGCAAATTGGTAAAAAAATAGATACTGACCAATTTAAAAAAATATAATTTAAAAAAAATATAATTTAAAAAAAAAAAAAAAAAAAAAAAAAAGTTAAAGTAAAAAAAAAAAGTGTAGATAATAAAATATAATATAAAATTAAAATTTGTTTCATTTGTAATTAGTAATTTGTTATTCTATTAAAACTAGTTTTTTAAATTTTATTTTCTCATGGTTTTATTAATTCACTTCAAGTTTGTGTGTGACAATTAATATTATTAATTTTTTTTTTTTTTTTTTTTTGCATTGACATTCTTATTATCAGATATTTTTTTCAACTTTTTTTTCAATTTTTTTTTTTTTTTTTTCCAGCTATTTTTTTTTTTCAATTAAGGGGTCAGTGTCAGTGCCAGTTTTTAAAATAGTCAGTGTTATTTGATTAACAAAATTATTTAGTATAAAATGAGGGAAATTTATAATTTTTTTCATTAACAAACAAACTAAAACAATAACAAATAACAATTAAAAAAAAAAAAAAAAAATGCAAAGTATTTTAACCCCAAGATATACTGCCTCACCTGTTTCAAAACCAAAAATCATTAAGTTTATTCCTTATACAATCAAGAATAGCTCCTCTCTTGGTCAATTCCCAATTCTTAAAGTTTTTTTAATAATATTAAATATTTAAATTTTGATATACATGACCCAAAAAATCAATTAATTAGAAGTTCACCAATATCCATTTCGTTTATCAAGAAAAGAAATTTTTCACTCTTTAATAGTGTCAGTGTGTTTATAGCCATTAATCAAACATTAGAATTCATTTGGTTTTATAAAATAAAAAAATAAAATAAAAAAAATAAAGAAAACATGTATAATATTTTAAAAATAAATTTAAAGAAAAAAAAAAAAAAAAAAAAATATTACAATTTATCATATAATAAATCGAATGGAAAAAAGAAAAATTAATTATACAATATGGCAGTTTGATTTTATTTTATTTTTTTTTAATTTCCACCTCTTAATCTTAATACTAAATGAAGAGTAGATTCCTTTTGAATATTATAATCTGAAAGAGTACGGCCATCTTCTAATTGTTTACCTGCGAAAATTAATCTTTGTTGATCTGGTGGGATACCCTCTTTATCTTGGATTTTAGCTTTAACATTTTCAATATTATCAGAACATTCAACTTCTAATGTGATGGTTTTACCAGTGAGAGTTTTAACGAAAATTTGCATACCACCTCTCAATCTTAATACTAAATGAAGAGTTGATTCCTTTTGAATATTATAATCTGATAAAGTACGACCATCTTCTAATTGTTTACCTGCAAAGATTAATCTTTGTTGATCTGGTGGGATACCTTCTTTATCTTGGATTTTAGCTTTAACATTCTCGATATTATCTGAACCTTCAACTTCCAAAGTGATTGTTTTACCAGTAAGAGTTTTAACGAAAATTTGCATACCTCCTCTTAATCTTAATACTAAATGAAGAGTAGATTCCTTTTGAATGTTGTAGTCTGATAAAGTACGACCATCTTCTAATTGTTTACCTGCAAAGATTAATCTTTGTTGGTCTGGTGGAATACCTTCTTTATCTTGAATTTTAGCTTTAACGTTCTCGATATTATCTGAGCCTTCAACTTCTAATGTGATGGTTTTACCAGTAAGAGTTTTAACGAAAATTTGCATACCACCTCTTAATCTTAATACTAAATGAAGAGTTGATTCCTTTTGAATGTTGTAGTCTGAGAGAGTACGACCATCTTCTAATTGTTTACCTGCGAAAATAAGACGTTGTTGGTCTGGTGGGATACCTTCTTTATCTTGGATTTTAGCTTTAACATTCTCGATGTTATCAGAACCTTCAACTTCTAATGTGATGGTTTTACCAGTGAGAGTTTTAACGAAAATTTGCATACCACCTCTCAATCTTAATACTAAATGAAGAGTTGATTCCTTTTGAATATTATAATCTGATAAAGTACGACCATCTTCTAATTGTTTACCTGCAAAAATTAATCTTTGTTGGTCTGGTGGGATACCTTCTTTATCTTGGATTTTAGCTTTTACATTTTCAATGTTATCAGAACCTTCAACTTCTAATGTGATGGTTTTTCCAGTGAGAGTTTTAACAAAAATTTGCATACTGAAATTATATTAATATTTTATAATTAAAAATAAATAAGTAATAAATAAATAAATAAATAAATAAACAAATAAATAAACAAATGATTTTAATAATAATTTTAAATTGTTGTTATTAATAAAAAAATAAATAAAAAAAATTTCTTTTTATTGTTTTTTTTTTTTTAAACAATTCTTAATTTTTTAATAAAAAAAAAAAAAAAAAATTAATTTAATAATTTTCAAAGAATTTTTTTTTTTTAAAAAAAAAAAAAAAAATCTTTATCTTTTGAGTCATGTCGACAAAATACTGTTAATTGAATTGGTGCTATATTTAAAACCAAATAAAAAAATAAAAAAAAAACTAAATAAATTAAATTAAATAAAAAAAAGTAAACAATTGTAATAAAAATTCTAAATAAAATGTCTATAAATTAAATAGAAAACTGTTATATATATTTATATACCTTGTGTTATTATTATTTTTTTTTTTTTTTTTTTTTTTTTTAAGATATTACATTTTAATGCAGTATTTAAAAATTTGATAAATTAATCAATTAATAAAACTGTATTAATTAAATGAATTATGGACCACGTTAATTTGCAGTCCACCAATTGTGTTTTTTTTTTCTTTTTTTTTTATTAATATTGATTAATCAGTGTTTATCCATTAAAGGAAATAAACAATAATTAATAGTTTATTTATTAATTCTAATTTTAAAAAGTAAAGTAGTTATTTGGTAATTTAAACTAAAAAAAGAATTTTAATTTTAAAATGTAGTAGCCATTGGTTTTTATTGTATGTTTATGGCTACCAAGACGAAAATAACAATTTTTTATAAAATACGAAGTTCGGAGACCCCATCTCAAACAAAAACGAAAGTTCCGAACCAGGATTGAACTGGCGACCTAACGATTTGCAGTCGCTTGCTCTTCCACTGAGCTATCGAAACTATTGATGAAATTTAAAATTTTTAGCTATTCTCGGCTTTTTCCTTTTTAAGTAAAAAGTTTTGTGAGACTTAAAATTATTTATAATAAAAAATAGATTTAAATAAAAGTAATAGAATTAGTATTAATAAAAAGATAATAATCAATTATAATAATAACTTAAAAAACAAAAAAAATAAAAAAAAAAAAAAAAAAGGTCAAAATTTTGAATGGTGCAAAATCCACTTGCCAAAATAAAATTAAAAATAAAAAAAAAATAAAAAATAAAAAAAGAAAAATAAAAAAAACCCATTTGTTTTTGGAATAATTCGTATCGATAAAAAAAAATAAAAATAAAAATAAAAATAAAAATAAAAATAAAAAATATTAAAAAAATCAAAATTAAAAAAAAAAAAAAAAACCATTTGTTTGTGGAATGGTTGGGTCGCAAATTTTAAAAAAAAAAAAAATAATCACAAAACAATCTAAAAAGATCTTTGTTGACGAAATTCTTTTATAAATTCATTTGGTGACCCGGTTTAAAAAAATTTATTTAAATTTAATTTATTTTTTAAATTATTACCCTTTTTTTTTTTTTTCTTTTTTTCTTTTTTTTTTTTTTTTCTTTTTTTTTTTTTGTTCATTTTTTTTAAAAAAAAAAACAAATCAAAAAATATTTTATTTGTAATAGAATAATAAAAAAATTTTCTAATAAATATAAAAATAAAAATAAAAATAAAATAAAATAAAAAAAATTAATTATAATAATAATAATAAAAATATGGAAAGTTTATTACCACAATTTAATACAATATCATTAATTCATCCAATGAGTTCCGCAACTAGTCATCTCCTTGAACAAAGACAATTTCTATCAACTCAACCATTAGTAATCGAATTTGAAGGTGTTTGGGACGACGACGAATCTGAAGATACCCTAGATCTAGAATTAAATTTTTATAATAATAATTTTAAACAAACACAAAATATAAATAATAATAATAATAATAATAGTAATAATAATAATAATAATAACAATATAATTTCAAATGAAAACAATAATATAAATAATTATCAAATTGAAACCATTTCAAAACATTTAAAAAAATTAGAAAAAGAAGGTCATATTAAAATTCCAAAAAGTTTAAATTTTCGTAAAAGCCATCAATCTGGATTTCAAATTAAAAAAAATAGTTTTATAAGGGATAAAAAATTAATTTCAATTTCAAATACAATGAAAAATAATATATTTCATTGCTTAATAAAATAAATAAAGTTATCTCTTTTTTTTTTTAATAATTTTAAATCACCCCGCACTGTTTGTGTGCATCTATTTTTTTCATATTTTTTTTTTTTTTAAAATTTTTTTTTTTAAAATTTTTGGATTGACCACTCACCTTCTTCCTTGAAAAATTATTTAGATTTTTTTTGGACAAAAAAAAAAAATAAAAAAAAACAAAAAAATAAAAAATTGAAATTGTAAAATTTGCGCTGTAATTAATTTTTTTTTTTTTTTATTTATTTTTTTTTTTTTTGGTTAATTGACCATTATTATTTTTATTATTGTTTTATTTTATTATTGTTATTATTTTTTTATTTTTTTTATATTTTTTTATTTTTTTAATATAAACATATATTTGTGTGTCTTTATCAGATCCTTTTATTATCAAGCTTTTTAGTTTTGATGGAGTTTGTAACTAACGATGGCAAAAGGGGGGCGAACTTTTCACATTAATTTATTAACAGCAACATTGGTTGTTTGTAATGTATAGTTTTTTTCAAAAAAAAAAAAAAAAAAAAAAAAAAAAAAAAAAAAAAAAACTCACAAACGATATTTAATTTATACTTACCTATCTAAGATATTATCACCCAACTGTTAAAGGGCAAATTTTTTTTTTTTTTATATTTTTCTATTTTTTTTTTTTTTTTTTATATTTTTCTATTTTTTTTTTTTTTTTTTTTTTATAGTTTTTTTTCCTTTTATGGAAATTATTTTTCTGGAAACTTAAATTTATAATTTTTTTTATAAAAAATAATTTTAATAAAATTTATAAATTAGATAAAAAAAAAAAAAAAAAAAGATATTAATCAATTACAATAATAACTTTAAGTTAAAAACAAAATAAAAAAAAAATGGTGGAAAATTAAAAGAAATTTAAAATGGTGCAATCCTAAATATTTTTTGAAAATAAAAAAAATAAAAAATAAAAAAAGAAAAATAAAAAAAAAAAACCTTTTTTTTAGGTCGCAAATTAAAAAAAATAATCACAAACAATCCAAAAAGATCTTTGTTGACGAAATTCTTTAATAAATTCATTTAGTCACTGACCCGGTTTAAAAAAAAAAAAAAAATTTATTTAAATTTAATTTATTTTTACATTATTACCCTTTTTTTTTTTTTTTTCTTTTTTTCTTTTCTTTTTTTTTTTTTTTTTTTTCTTCATTTTTTTTAAAAAAAAACAAATCAAAAAATATTTCATTTGTTATAAAATAATAATAATAAAAATTTAAATATAAAAATATTTTCCTATTAAAAAATAAAATAAATATAAATATATTAAAATAAATTAAATATAAATAAAAAAAAAAAAAAAAACTATAACGATAATAAAAAAAAAAAAAATGGAAAGTTTATTACCACAATTTAATACAATATCATTAATTCATCCAATGAGTTCTGCAACTAGTCATCTCCTTGAACAAAGACAATTTCTATCAACCCAGCCACTAGTAATCGAATTTGAAGGTGTTTGGGATGATGACGAATCCGATGATACTTTAGATCAAGAATTAAATTTTTATAATAATAATTTTAAACAAATTCAAAATAATAATAATAATAATAATAATAATAATAATAATAATAATAATAATAATAATAATAATAATAATAATAATAATAATAATATAATTTCAAATGAAACCAATAATATAAATAATTATCAAATTGAAAATATTAAAAAACATTTAAAAAAATTAGAAAAAGAAGGTCATGTTAAAATTCCTAAAAGTTTAAATTTTCGTAAAAGCCATCAATCTGGATTTCAAATTAAAAAAAATAGTTTTATAAGGGATAAAAAATTAATTTCAATTTCAAATACAATGAAAAATAATATATTTCATTGCTTTATAAAATAAATAAAATTATTTCTTTTTTTCTTTTTTTTTTAATTATTTTAATCACCCCATACTGTTTTTATATTTTTTTTTTGTGTGGGTATCTTTTTTTAATATTTTTTTTTTTTTTGTAAAAAAAAAATTTTTGGATTGACCACTCACCATCTTCCTCGAAAAATTATTTCGAAATTTAGATTTTTTTGGCCCAAAAAAAACAAAAAAATAAAAAAAACAAAAAAATAAAAAAATAAAAAAAATGTAAAATTTGCAAATTTTGGACACGTTTTTTTTTTTTTTATTTTGGGATTAAAAAAAAGGGTTTGCAATTTATTTTTATTTTTATTTTTATTTTATTTTATTTTATTTTTTTTTGGCCAATTATTATAATTATTATTATTATTGTTTTATTTTGCTATTATTATTTTTTTTATTTTATTTTTTTTTTTTTTCATAAACATATGTTTGTGTATCTTTGTCAGATCCTCCGATTGTCAAGCTTTTTAGTTTTGATGGAGTTTGTAACTAACGATGGCAAAAGGGGGGCGAACTTTTCACATTAATTTATTAACAGCAATATTGGTTGTTTGAGATTAATCAGATTGAAATTTTCAAATATATAGTTTTTTCAAAAAAAAAAAAAAAAAAACACCCGCCAATGATATTTAATTTATACTTACTTTAAAGATATTATCACCCAACACAAAATTTTTTTTTTTTTTTTTTTTTTTTTTTTTGTCTTTCGCCCATTAACGTTTGAATTTTTTAGAGACGATTAGACAGTGAATTAGATCATATTCTTTATTATTTTAAAAATAATTTTAATATAAAATTTAAAATATAATAAAATAGAGTTATTTATTAAAAAAAAAAAAAAAAAAAAAAAAAAATAAAAAAAAAATAAAAAAAATGGTTCAATCCAAAAGAAATTTAAAATGGTTCAATCCATTTAAATTATTCAAATAAAAATAAATAAACAAAAAAAAAAAAAAAAATAAAAAAATAAAATTAAAAAATAAAAAAAATAAAATTAAAAAAATTTGATTTAGAGCACCTTACCCGTCGATGCATATGTGCAAATTTTTATAAAAAAAAAAAAAAAAAAAAAAATTAAAATAAAAAAAAAATAAAATTAAAATAAAAAATAAAAAAAACTTTTTTTTAATTCGCAAAATAATCACAACAATCTAAAAAGATCTTTGTTGGCGAAATTCTTAAATAAATTCATTTCACCTGACGGTGTGAAAAAAAAAAAAAAACTTTTATTTTAATTTTTTACATTATTACCCTTTTTTTTTTTTCCTTTTCTTTTTTTTTTTTTTTTTTTTAATTTCATTTTTTTAAAAAAACAAAACAAATCAAATCTTATTTTATTTGTATAAAAAAAAAATAAAAATAAAAAATAATAAGACAAGCAAGAAAAAAAAAAAAAAATTTTTAAAAAAAAAAAAAAAAAAATAGTATCATAGTAATTACTAAAAAAAAAAAAAAAAAAAAAAAAAAAAAAAAAAAAATAATAATAGTAATAATAAAATTAATAATAAAAATATGGAAAGTTTATTACCACAATTTAATACAATATCATTAATTCATCCAATGAGTTCTGCAACTAGTCATCTCCTTGAACAAAGAAAATTTCTATCAACTCAACCATTAGTAATTGAATTTGAAGGTGTTTGGGATGATGACGAATCCGATGATACTCTCGATCAAGAATTAAATTTTTATAATAATAATTTTAAACCAGATCAAACATTAAAACAAAATAATAATAATAATAATAATAATAATAATAATAATAATAATAATAATAATAATAATAATAATAATAATAATAATAATATAATTTCAAATGAAACCAATAATATAAATAATTATTACCAAATTGAAAATATTACAAATCATTTAAAGAATTTAGAAAAAGAGGGTCATATTAAAATTCCTAAAAGTTTAAATTCTCATAAAAGCCATCAATCTGGTTTTCAAATTAAAAAAAATAGTTTTATAAGGGATAAAAAGTTCATTTCAATTTCAAATACAATGAAAAAAAATATGTTTCATTGCTTAATAAAATAAATAAAGTTATTTCTTTTTTTTAATATAAAATATTCTCAAAAAAAAAAAATATGAACAAAAGATTGTTCATATTTTTTTTTTTTTTTTTTTTTTCAATTAACTACCCCCAGTGTTTTCCTTGAAATTATTTTGATTTTTTTTTTTCAGATAAAAAAAAAAAAAAAAAAAAACAAAAAAAATTAAAAAAATAAACAAATTAATTTTAACTTTTTTAGGGAAATTTTTTTATTTTAATTTTTTTATTTTAATTTTTTTTTTATTTTTTTTTTTTTTAATTTTCTATTTTTTATTTATTTGTGATTTATTTTTTATTTTTTTTAAAAAATAAAAAAAAAAAAAAAATTAACAATAAAACACCTTTTTATGGAAATGAAATAACGACAAATTTTGAATTGGTGTTTTTTTTTTTTTTATTAATAAAATAATAATTAGATAAAAAATTAGTTAAGAATGAAATAAACACTGCCCCCATAAGTTTAATTTAAATACTTTTTTTTGGGGTATGGTTTTTTCAATATTAGAAACTTTGTTTTGTGTTACCCAATTATTGAATTACAAATTTAACAATACTTTATTAGGAATAATAGATAACACACCCATTTGTACATATTTATACAATACAAATTTTAAATTAACAATAAAAACATTTTTTAAAAAAAATAAAAAACATTCATGATTTAATAAAAATATAAAAAAGGAAGTTTATTATTATTGGTTTAATTTTAATCTATAAAAAATAAAATCTAATGTCATGAGAGTTGAGAAATAAATGATTTGAGGAAGATAAAACCTATTTTTGTATAAAAAAAAAAAAAAATGAATAAAAGATGTGGTTGTTTTTTTTGGTAGTAAAAAGAAAAAGAATTATCAAGATTTCAATAGATTAAATGTGATTATTTCTCATAAATATTATTAATAATAGATTATCAAATGTAGTAATTGGAGTTTAATAAAAATTTTAAATCATCCAACCTTAATTTACAATCAATAATAACAATATCATCTTTTTTTTTAAAAAAAAAAAAAAAAAAAAAAAAAAAACTCCCATACACAGACACGTACACACAAAACTAATTTATAAATTTTTTTTTTTTTTTTTTCTAATTATTTTTCAAAAATTAAGAGGTTTATGAAATACTCCCTATTCCCAAAGTTTTTATTGTATTGACATTAATTTATATCATCATCAACACCATTGAATTATATGAGGTTTATGTATCATTATTATTTTTTATTTATTTTTTTTTTAAAAAAGTTTTTTATCTTTCATTTTTACTATTTTTAATTGATCTAAAATTAAATTTTATTAATTTATATAAAAATTTCGATCAAATGGAGACATGTTTTAAAATCTTAATTCAAAAACTATTATTTTATAAAATTTTGTTTTGTTTTTTTTTTTTTTAAAATTGTCGCTACAAATAAACTTTACTGTTTTTTTAAAAGTGGAAAAAATAAAATAAAAAATAATGAAAAACATTTTTTCCCCCACACCATTTACAATTGGCAAATAATAAAATCTAAAAATAAAAAAAAAAAATCACTATTATCTTTTTTGACGTTTTTTTGATTTCAAGTCTATTTTATGAATTAATTTTTCAAATAAATGAAATATTTATTGTTACCTAACAAATTAAAATTTTTAAAAAATAAAAAAAATAAAATTAAAGTAGAGTAATTTGGAAATTTATATGATATGACTTTATTAAAACAGTTTTTTTTTTTTTTTTTTATTCCCTTAAAATACCAATTTTTTTAGATCTAATATTAGTATTAATTTAATATAAGATAAAAATTTTAAAATAAAAGTTCTCATTGGCAATAAAAAAAAAAAAAAAAAAAAAAAAAAAAAAAAAAACTGGAAATAAATTTTTACACAAATGTATATAGAATAACTCTATACTTTTTCTATTTCAAGCCATTTTTTAATTTAATTTCCCCACACCATTTACACACACAACCACCTTTTTTTTTTTTTATTTTTTTTTTTTTTTTTCTCTAAACAAGTTTAATACATAATAACCCACTCTCACACACACTCACCAACATTCAAATTCACCCACTTATTTAAAAAAATATATAGTTAATGGTATGATATTTAATTTTAAAAATTCATTTATATTTTTAGATCACCAAAATGTTACAATAACAAGTAAAAAAAAAAAAAAAAACAAGTTTACAAAACAACCCACTTTCACACTCATTTTAATTACATAAAAAAGTATATTATTACTTTTAATTTTACCCTAAGATCATTTACATATGAAAAATGTATATATATATATGTAATTTAGTTAACAGACCCCCCTAATTAAATTTTTTTTTTTTTTTTTTTTTAATTTTCATGTGTGGTTGTAGTGGTGGGGGGAGTTGATTTGAATCTCATTTGGTGGAAAATAATTTTCAAATACAAATCTCTCGCCAAAAAGATTAAAAAAAATATAAATTTCAAAAAGTTTTTTTTTATTAGATTTAAAAAAAAATATGTGTTGTTGTTATTTTTGATTTTTTTTTTTTTTTTATTGTATTTTTTTTTTTTTTTTTTTTTGTTGTTGTTGTTGTTGTTGTTGTTGTAGAAATAGTTATTTTAAATTATAATCCAACACCACCATTTTCCATCAACAATACAATAACTATTAAAAATAATAAAAATAAAAATTAAATTAATAATAAAATAAAATAAAATAAAAATAGTAATAATAAAAAAGATAATTTATTAAGCCAATCATTTTGGATATTATTCAACACACATTCACACCCACACCACGCACTATTATTATTAATACTATTATAATTTATACACCCACATTATTATTCGGATACAATTAATTATCACCCATGGTGATCGTAATGTCGAGATTTAATTAAATTTTATTTTTACATATTTAAATTGTTTTTTTTTTTTTTTTTTTTTTTTTATTTTTAAATTTTTTATTTTATTTTTATTTTTTTTATTTTTTATATATTTATTATTATTATTTTTTTTTTTTTGTGTTGTTTATTTTTGTTTTGTTTTTTTTGTTTTTTTTTTTTTTTTTTTTCATTTCTTTTTATTTCATCCTCACCATCACGATAATATAAAAATCAAAATAAAAGAAAACAAAAAAAAAAATTTCTAACCACCATAAACAGTTATTTATATAAAAATAAAAAAAAAAAAAAAAAAATTAAGGTAACATATATAAAATAAAAAGGAAAAAAAAAAAAAAAAAAAAAAAAAAAAAAAAGTTATTTTTTTTTTCTAAAAGAAAAAAAAAAAAAAAAAAAAAAAAAAAAAAAAAGATCACATATTAAAATAATTATTATTTTTTTTCCAAAAAAAAAAAAAACAGTTTTCATTTTATTTTAAAAAAATTAGTTAATTAAAAAAAAAAAAAAAAAAAAAAAAATGGAAAGTTTATTACCAGAATTTGAAACTATATCATTAATTCATCCAACATGCTTAAATACAACTAGTCATCTCCTCGAACAAAGACAATTTCTATCGACCCAGCCATTGGTTTTTGAATTTGAAGGTGTTGATGACGATGATTCTCTCGATGATCAAGAATTAAATTTTTATCATAATGCCAATATAAGATATAGTTCCGAATTTATTTTCCGTCCTTCTAATATTCCATGTTCGACCTTTAATCCATCTTTAAATCCTCTACCACAAAATGAAAATATTAAAAATGAAAATAATAATAATAATAATAATAATAATAATAATAATAATAATAATAATAATAATAATAATAATAATAATAACCAAATTAATAATAATAACCAAATAAATAATGACCAAATAAATAATAATAATAATAATATAAATAATTGTCCAATTGAAAATATTAGAAATCATTTAGGAAAATTAGAAAGAGAGGGTAAAATCAAAATTCCAAAAGTTAAGAAAACCTTAAATAATAATATTGGCAAATCAAATTTTAAATTAAAGAAAAAAAGCTTTTTAAGTGAAAAAAAAATTATATCGATTTCAAAAACAATGAAAAAGAATGTTTTGTGTTTAATAAAAATTTAATTATCCACGTATATCTTTTTTAAAAAATTAAATTATTAATATTTTATATTTTTATTTTTATTTTTATTTTTATTTTTATTTTTATTTTTTCCAACCCCCTATTAAAAATTAATTGTAACCCCCATAAAAAAAAGTTATTTTTATCCTTATTTTTTGTTTATTTTTATTTTTTTTTTTTTTTTTTTTTTTTTAAACGTTTTTTTGTTTTTTTGGATATTAATAAGAATAGGATCCATAAAAAAAAAAAAATTATCAATGTTTTTTTTAGCTTTCTTAAAGATTATTTTTATTTTTTTTTTTTTTTTTTTTTTTTTTTTATTTAATTATTAAATCATTTAAAAATAAATTCAAATGATATTTTTATTTAATTTTATATAAAATTATTAATTTTTACTTTTTTTTTCTTTTTTACTTTTTTCTAAACATATAATTCTCTAATAACTTTATCATATTCCCAAGTTTGATGAACCTCTTGGTTTTTGTTAATTACATGACCACCAATTTCAAAATTCATTACCATTTGATAAACAATAGTGTCTCCCCTTTCTTCAAATGAAACAATTTTAATTTCATGAATAACAGAGTTTTTAATAAAGTTTTCTTGGATTTCTCTATTTTTGGCTTTTCCCTCTATGATGGCTCCATTTTGGATCATTACAACATTTTCATGAAAAAATTTTTCAAACATTTCCATAAATTTTGATTGGTTAATTCCATCTCTTAAAATTAAAAAATTTTCTAATGCTGCCATTTTTTTGTAAAAAATTTAAATTCTATAATAAAAAAATAAATAATTGAAAAAAAAAATAAAAAATTAATATATATTTTTATTAAATTTTTTGAGATAATAATATTGAAATTATATACTCAAGTATTTTAAATACTTTTTTTTTTTTGTTTGTTGATAACTATTAAAAGAAGATTAATAATGAAAATAAAAAATAATTTCTTTTATTATTTATATTTTTTTTTTTTTTTAAAAAAAATTAATAAAAAAAAAAAAAACATTATAAAAATTAACAATGTAAATACAGAATACAAATATAAAATATCCATCCATCATCCGTTTGACAGATTTATAAATTCTTGTTTTTTTTTTAAAAAAAAAAATTTTAAAAATTGGACAGATAAAGTTAGATTTAATAAGATAACTTAAAAAAAAAAAAAAAAAAAAAAGATAAAGGTAGTTTTGATAAAAAAAAATCAACAACCCCCACATACCCCTTTATAAACCTTTTTTTTTTATATTTTTATTTTTTTTTTTTTTTTTTTTTTTTTTAAAAATCAAATACACAATCTTGCTAATCATCATTTCAAAAGGTTTTTTTTTTTTTTTTTTTTTTTTTTGTTTAACTTTTTCAAGATCTAATCATTATTACAAAACCAAAAAAAAATAAAATAATAAAAAAAATAAAAAAAATATGACACGCAAATTTAATTTTTAATTATAATTACTTAAAACATAAAAATAGATACTTAATAATAATTATTATATTTTTAATAATTAAAAAAAAACTAAAAAAATAATAAAATAATAAAATTGAAATATTAATATAATATTACATATTTGTATTTATTATTTTTTTTAATATATTTTTTTTTTTTTTTTTTTTTTTTTTTTAGTATTTTATTTAAAATTTCTTATAATAATAATTTTGGATTTTTAATAACTTGAGAAGTAAAATTTAAAGCAGCTCTTAATTTATTGACAATACCTCTTTGATAAATCATATAGATAGCTTGACGAATGATACCAACTGAAGCTGGATCAATTGGATAACGAATAAGACGTGGAACTGGAGTTTTAATACCAAAACGATCAGTGAGGATAGAAACTTCACGTGAGAAACCTCTAAGACCTTCTGGACCATTGAAACGACCGAAACCAGATTCTTTACAACCACCAAATGGAAGATCTTGAATTAAATAAGATGCACCATAATCATTGATAGTTAACATACCAGTTGAGATTTTGCTACCTATACGTTCAGCTCTTTTAATGTCACTACTGAGGATTGAACAACCTAAACCAAAAGCAGTGCCATTGGCCTTACGAATGAGATCGTGTTCATCAGAGAATTTAATGATACTACAAACTGGACCAAAAGCTTCCTCTTGGAAAATTGTCATATTTTCAGTGACATTTGCTAAAACGGTTGGAAGGAAATAGTTACCCTTTGGATAAGCTGGATTTCTTTTACCACCAGCTAATAATGTGGCACCCTCTTTGATGGCGGTGCCAACGAGATGTTCAACCTTATCAACCTGTGCTGGCATAGTCATTGAACCAAAATCGAAATGACCTTCTTCTGGTGGACCTTGTTTGAGAGAATTGATTTTATCAGCCATTTGTTTACAGAATTGATCATAGATCTTCTCATGAACAAATACTCTCTCTGATGAAATACAATTTTGACCTAAATTAATGAAACAACCTCTTTGTACAATTGCTAATGCCCAATCCAATTCAACATCATCGAAAACAATCATTGGATCTTTACCACCGAGTTCTAAAATAACTGGAGTGAGACTATCACTTGCAGCTTTCATAACACGTTTACCAGTACCTGGTGAACCAATGAATAAAATCTTATCGACACCACTACGAACTAATGCTTCACCAGTTTCACCCATACCTGGAAGAATTTGAATCAAATTTGGATCATAACCTCTATTGGATAAAACTTTTCTTAAAAGATGTTCAAAAAGAATCTTTGAATGAGTTGACCATTCTGATACCTTTACCAATGCTGCATTACCTGCAAAAATTGCTGCTGCTGCTGCTGAAATAATACTATGAATTGGATAATTCCATGGAATAATAATACCAATTACACCTAATGGATGATATTCTAATCTTGCTGATTTTGTACCCATTAACATTGGTACAATTCTATCTTCAGTTTTTAATGCTTTTTCACCATTTTGAATTAAATATCTTAATTTTTCACAACTTGTTAAAATTTCACCAAACATTGCTTCAAATCCTTTTTAAGAAAAAAAAAAAAATTTATTAATAAACGATAATCTTTTTTTTAAAAAAAAAAAAATAAAATATATATAAAATTTAAACTTACTTGTTTTACCAGTATCTCTCATTGATGCTTCAACTAATTCATTTTCATGTTTAATAAACATATCAATGAAATCTTGTAAGATTTGTCTTCTTTCATCAAAAGTTGTTTGACCCCATTCAACTTGAGCTTTTTGAGCAGCTTCTAAACAAGTTTTAACTTCATCTGGTTTTAATGAATTTACAATACCCATTGATTTTCCAGTTGCTGGATTAACACAATCAATTTTTTGACCGGTACCATTTGATGCTGGTGAAATACCAATATCTCTCTTTGCTCTTTTAGTAATATTCTTTCTATTGAAAAGAATTTTATATAAAAAAGCAATGGATAAGATTGCAACAACTACTTGATAAATAAGTGCATTGTTGGCAGTCAAAAAATCCTTTGCATTCTTAAAGATGCATTGAGAATGACTATTTTCCATTTTTAGTAATAAATCAACTTGATGAATAATAAATTCGCTGGATTGAAATTTATAAATTAGTTGTTTTATTAATAATAAAGGTGACGATGGTTAGAAAAAAAAAAAAAAAAAAAAAAAAAAAAAAAAAAAAAAAAAATGAAAAAAAAATTGATTGGATTTTGAAATCTCGCTAAAAAAAAAAAAAAAAAAACAGTGCTGTTAAAAAAAAAAAAGAAAAAAAATTAAAAAAAAATGTTTTGTGATATTTTGAAAATCAAAATTCGTGTTAGGCGAGACTAGGGCTTAAATAATTCATATAAAAAACCATTAAAAAAAAAACCGAATTATTTATTTTTTTTATTCTTTTTTTTTTTTTTATTTTTTTTTTTTCTGATTTTTATTTTTTTTTATTTTTTTTTTAATTTCTTTTTTATTTATTTTAATTTTTTGCAGCTTAGAGCTTTTTTTTTTTTTTAGTATTTTTTTTTTTTTTAAAAAAAGTTAATCATCACCATCATATTTAATTTATTACTTCAATAATTTGTTTATTTTATACTCGAGTTTTTTTTTTTTTTTTTTTATATTATTCGGGAAAAAAAAAAAAAAATACTTCATAAAAATAAAATAACAATTAATAAAAAATGATGAAATTAGGAAATATTTTAAGTTTTTTCAAATCAGAAAAAAACTATAACATTGACCAACTCGACCCACAACCAACCAATTCAATTGAATATGGTTGGTCATGGATTCTTCAAAGTTATGGTGAATTTGGTTTATTCTTAATTTTTTATATCTCAATGGCTATCCTTTATGCCCTTAGTGCAATTGTCTTCCATTTATTTGACAAATATAAACTTTTCCCAAAGTTAAAACTTCAAGTTACTGTATGTGTAAAAAAAAAAAATAATTTAAAAAATAAATAAATAAAAAAAAAAATAAATATTAACATACACTAATATTATTTTAGAAATATCCATCATCTCAAGATATTAAAAGATGTATTAATAATTTAGTTTTAAATTATATTTTCGTTATTTTACCATTGGGTGTTGTATTTTTCCCATTTTCAAAAGTTTTAGGAATGAGTTATGATTTACCATTACCATCAGTGTATGTATATTAAAAAAAAAAAAAAAAAAAAAAAAAAAAAAAAAATTTATTATTTAAAAAATATATTATTAACATAAATAATCATTATTATTATAATAGTTGGAAATTTTTATTTGATATTTTCCTTTGTTTAATTGGTGAAGATTTCTTCCATTATTTTATGCATAGATTTTTCCATACTCCATGGTTCTATAAAAATATTCATAAGGAACATCACTACTATTCAGCACCATTTGGATTTACAGCTTCATATGCACATCCAGTTGAAGTTGTATTTTTAGGTATTGCCACATTCGCACCAGTTTTAATTATTAGACCACATTATCTCACTTTTTATTCATGGTTTGTCGTTCGTCAATTAGATGCCGTTTTAACTCACTCTGGTTATGATATTGATGTTTTCCCATTCAATTTCATGCCATACTATGGTGGTACATCTTTCCATGATTATCATCATAAAGAGTTTACATGCAACTATGGTTCAAGATTCACTTATTTAGATAAATTATTAGGAACTTATAAAGAAAGATCAAAACCAAAATCAAAATCAAACTAATTTAATTATTTTTTATTATTATAATAATTTTTATTATTTTTTTATTTTTTTTCCACAAAATCTTTTTCTTTTTTATTTTATGAACAATAAATATTTATTTTTATATGTATATAAAATAAAATAAAATAAAAAATTTTTTATAAAAAAAAAAAAAAATAAAAAGTTATAACCATTATAATAGTGCGCGCTAACCATTATATAATCATTTTTATCACTCTCTCAAAAATTTATTTATTAGTTTTTTTTTTTTTTTTAAATAATAATATTAATAATTCAGTAGTCACATTTCAAAACATCCATAAAATAAAAATTCAAAAACAATAAAATATTTTATAGTTCATGATATTTAAATAATATTTTAAAATATATATTCATATAGGATAATATCCTTAAATATTGCACTGATTATTACAAAATTAATTTGAAAAAAAAAAAAATAAAAATTCCATTGGACAAATTTAAAAATTAATCTTTGTAAATTAGATACGATATAATAAATAAGAAAGTAAAAAATAAAATAAAAATACAGATGAAAAAAAAAAACAAATCCTTAATCAAATTATTTTTGATCCAGATATGGCAATTAATTTTTTTAAAGAATCAATTATTATTTTATTTTTTTCATTTTAAATTTAAATATAAATATATAAATTTTAAATTTTGTTAATTATTTTACCCACATCCACACTAAATTTTAAACAAATTATATATTTAATTTTTTTTTTTTTTTTTTATTATTACTTTTATTTATTTTTTTTTAATTTTTTTTTTTTTTTTTTTTAGTGTTAGTGTTATTATAATAATTTGACAACATACTTGACATATTTGTTGTCATTTTTTGAAAAATAATCGTAATTTATTTTATAACAGAAATACTTTGAATTAAAATTTTTTATTACAAAAAATGAATTGTTTTCGACTTTTATTAACAATATATATATAAAAGTGTGTGTTTGTGTGTGTGTGTGTGGGAGAGAGAAATAGAGAGAGAGAAGTAAGTGTTATGAGTATGAACTATTTAAGGGAAGTATTTTATCATACATAAAATAATTTTAGAAAATTATTAAGGGTGTGGTTTAATAGTGTGGGTAGTGTGTTATGGTGTTTTTATTTAAATTGGAGGTGTGAGTCTATATTAGCATATGGCAATTGTTTTTTTTATTTGCATTCTCAATATTATTTTTTTATTCATTTTTTTTATTTTTTTTATTTTTTATTTTTTTTTAAAAGATTACATTTTAAATTAGTATTTTTTATTTTTTTATTTTTTTTTAAATTTAAAAAAAAAAAAAAAAAAAAAAAAAACCTTAAAGATTTAGATTTAAATAAATAAAATAAGATTAATATCACTGTAAAAATAAAGAAAAACACACATTCAAACCCAAAAAAAAAAAATCTATTTATAACAATAGCAACATATATCCAATAATCTATTTTTAAATTTAACTCAAAAAAAAAAATATCAAAAAAAAAAAATATATATATATATATAATACGAATAATTTATAGTTGATTCACAATTATAATTGACACATATTTAATATTAAAAATTTATTTATTTATTTATTTATTTAATTTTTTAAATTTAAAAAAATTTTAACCAATTTTTTTTTTTTGGGGGAAAGGAAAATAATAATAATAAAATTAATCCCAAATCCGACAATTTTTAAATAAACCAGTATTTTTTTTTGTAATTACTAAAAATAAAATAAAATGAATAAAATAAAAGTGTTTAAAAAAAACTTTTTTTTTGAAAAGATAAAAAATAAGAAAAATAATATAGAAATTAAAAAATCAACAAATGATTCAACCTCTAATACTTGTACTGATATAAAAAATAATATAATAATTGAGAATAAAATAAATGAAGAAAATATAGAAAATAATAATAATATTAATATTGGTAATAATAGTGTAAATAATAATAATATTAATAATAATAATAATTCAATAAATAATAATAATAATAATAATAATAAAAATAAAAATAAAAATAATAATTCATATATTCCAATGATTCAATATTCAAATATACATTGTATTGACTGGTCATCATTAATTAGTGTTGATAAACTTGATTTAGGTAGTTCAAATATATTTTTAATTGCAACATTTTTAAATAATAAATGTGAGTACAATCAAGTTTTATTAAAATCATCAACAACTATTGTTCAAGAAGTTTATGCATCTGTTTTAGAAAGTATCTTAAAATTACCAATACCCGAAATGAGATTATTAGAATACTCAAATGATGAATATATTCAAATGTCAAGATCACTTTTAACAATATCTTCAAAAACTAATAAAAGTTTATATGATTATATTAAATTGGAATTATTAAAATCATTTTTTTTAAGTAAGTTCTTTTTTTTTAAAAAAATAAAAAATAAAAAAAAAAAAAAAACATTAATACTAATAATATTTTATTATTTTTTTTTTTTTTTAAAAAAATAAATAGTTATGGAATATGCACCAAATGGTAAATCATTTAAAGATTTAGATTATAAAGAATACTTTTCAGGGTATGGTGGTGAAAAGAAATTGAATCAGTTGGGTCAAGTTATTGCATTTGATATATTTTGTAATAATAGTGATAGATTGCCATTGATTTGGGATAATGTTAGTAGTCATTTTTCAAATATACTATTCTATGATATACCAAATAGGAATGGGTGGTATATTTCTTTAATGAATTCAAATGTAACATGTATAAATAATAGTAGTTTCACAATTGGCTATAGGAAATATATTACTCGAGTAAAGTCTATATTGTATGCACTTTTTAAAAGACCAAATATCGAATCAAATCAAATTAAAAAGATGAGAGAAAGTATATCAAAATCTTATAAAATTAATCTATCCTCCTCTTGTGGTATCTCAATACAACGTGGTATAATTCAAGGTGTACAATTAATAATTAGTCGAATCTCTATCTCAATATTATCCGATACCAAAGAGAAACTTAGACATTTAGTTAAAGTCGATAGTACTACAAATGCTTGGAAAAAGGGTTTAGATTCAATTCATCTTCCTTTTTTATCTGATTTGCTAGATACTATGGTGTTATTTTATTAAAAAAAAAAAAAAAAAATAAAAATAAATATTTAATTAAAAAAAAAAAAAAATAATAATTAAAAAATTAGATATTTAGTTAAAATAGATTTATTGTCCATAGATTGAACATTAAGAAAAGGTCCAAGAGTGTTTCTTTTTTTTTTAAAAAAATAATTTGAGAAAAAAAAATAAAAAATAAAAAAAAAAAAAATAAAAAAAAAAAAAAAATAAAAAAAAAAAAAATAAAAAAAAAAAAAAAATAATAATAAAAATTAATTTTTTTTTTTTTTTTTTTTTTTTTTTTTTTTTTTTTTTCGTAGGATAGTGTTTTTTTTTTTAAATTATTATGGTTTAAAAAGTGATAATCAAATATAATAATCTTTATCTTGAATTCTTTTTTTTTTTTTTTTTTTTTTTTCTTTATTTTTATTTTTTTTA